>NC_082714.1:87463793-87733793 GCF_030144855.1 Hypanus sabinus
CGAAAAAACTCCAATAGATTAGTCAAGCATGATTTGCCCTTGGTAATTCCATGCTGGCTCGGCCCAATCCTATCACTGCTATCTAGATATGCCACTATTTCATCTTTAATAATGGACTCTAGCATCTTGCCCACTACTGATGTTAGGCTGACAGGACGATAGTTCTCTGTTTTCTCCCTCCATCCTTTCTTAAAAACTGGGATAACATTAGCCATTCTCCAATCCTCAGGAACTGATCCTGAATCTAAGGAACATTGGAAAATGATTACCAATGCATCAGCAATTTCCAGGGCCACCTCCTTTAGTACCCTAGGATGCAGACCATCTGGACCTGGGGATTTGTCCGCCTTCAGTCCCATCTGTCTACTCATCACCGTTTCCTTCCTAATATCAATCTGTTTCATTTCCTCTGTTACCCTATGTCCTTGGCCCATCCATACATCTGGGAGATTGCTTGTGTCTTCCCTGGTGAAGACAGATCTAAAGTACTTATTAAATTCTTCTGCCATTTCTCTGCTTCCCATAACAATTTCACCCAATTCATTCTTCCAAGGGCCCAACATTGTTCTTAACCATCTTCTTTTTCTTCACATACCTAAAAAAGCTTTTGCTATCCTCCTTTATATTCCTGGCTAGCTTGCGTTCGTACCTCATTTTTTCTCCCCGTATTGCCCTTTTAGTTAAGTTCTGTTGTTCCTTAAAAATTTCCCAATCATCTGTCCTCCCACTCACCTTAGCTCTGTCATACTTCCTTTTTTTTAATGCTATGCAATCTCTGACTTCCTTTGTCAACCACTGTGGCCCCTTTCCCCTCTTTGAATCCTTCCTTTTCCGGGGGATGAACTGATTTTGCACCTTGTGCATTATTCCCAAGAATACCTGCCATTGCTGTTCACTGTCTTTTCTGCTAGGATATCTGTCCAGTTAACTTTGGCCAGCTCCTCCCTCATGGCTCCATAGTTTCCCCTGTTCAACTGCAACACTGACACCTCTGAGCTGCCCTTATCCTTCTCAAATTGCAGATAAAAACATCATATTATGATCGCTACCTCCTAATGGCTCCTTTACTGCAAGATTTCTTATCAAATCCTGTTCACTTCATAACACTAAGTCCAGAATAGTCCTGTCCCTGGTCGGCTCTCGTACAAGCTGTTCCAAGAATGCATCCCGTAGGCACTCTACAAACTCCCTATCCTGTGGTCCAGCACCAACCTGATTCTCCCAGTTCACCTGCATGTTGAAATCCCCCATAACTACTGCGACATTCCCTTTGCCACATGCCAATGTTAACTCCCTATTCAACTTGCACCCAATATCCATGCTACTGTTTGGTGGCCTGTAGACAACACCCATTTGGGTCCTTTTGCCCTTACTGTTCCTCAGTTCTATCCACACAGACTCTACTTCTCCTGACCCTATGTCCCTCCTTGCAAAGGACTGAATCTCATTCCTCACCAACAGGGCCACCCCACCCCCTTTGCCCACATTTCTGTCCCTACGATAGCACATATACCCTTGTACATTCATTTCCCAGGTCTTATCTCCCTGCAGCCATGTCTCCGTTATCCCAACAATATCATAGTTACCCATTCGCACCTGAGCTTCAAGCTCATCCGCCTTATTTCTGACACTTCGTGCATTCAGATATAGAATTTTTAGCCCATTTCTCCTCTCTCTGTTTAAATTGCTGCCTATTGTGCTTAACCCAGCTCCCCGAACTCCCTTCGGGCTATACGCCCTTTGAATTTTGTTGTCCTTTCTAAATTTACTTATTCTTTCAACACATTTAACTCCATGTTCCGTCAGACCATCCCTCTGTACATGTGTCCTCCGTATCACTTGTTCCGCCTCACCTTTCTCTACTACACACTTAATATTCTGGAACCGTGTAGTCCCCACTTATCCTTTATTCTTCATCTCGCTATCCTCTCTCGCATTCTGGATCCCCGCCCCCTGCAAATTTAGTTTAACCCCCCCCCCCCCCACCGAGAAGCACTAGCGAACTTCCGTGCAAGAATGTTAGTTCCGCTCCAGTTCAGGTGTAAACCGTCCCTTCGGAACAGATCCCGCCTTCCCTGGAACAAAGCCCAATTATCTACAAACCTGAAGCCCTCCCTCCTGCACCATCCTCTCAGCCACGTATTAATCTGTATAATCCTTCTGTTCCTTGCCTCACTCGCACGTGGCACAGGTAGCAATCCTGAGATTGTTACCCTGGAGGTCCTGCTCTTCAGCTTCGCACCTAACTCCCTGAACTCCCTACGCAGGACCCCCTCACTCATCCTACCCACGTTATTGGTCCCTACATGGACCACAACATCTGGATTCTTTCCCTCCCTCTCGAGAATAACCTGCACCCGATCTGAGATGTCCCGGACCCCGGCACCAGGGAGGCAACATACCATCCGAGACTCCCAATCTTCCCCACAAAATCTCCTATCCGCCCCCCTAACTATAGAATCCCCTATCATTACCGCTCTCTTCTCTTCCCTCCTCCCCTTCCTAGTTGAACATCTCTATATACTCACAATATTACAGCCAAGCAATGGGCCAAGGACCTGCTTCCAAGCAGTTCTGCTCTGAGGGCTGTTGCTTAAGGTGTACTTACCTCCAACACCCTCCTCTGTTTGGGAGTGACACTCTTCAGTGCTTGAACCACCAGCCAGCTACACTTGTTGTCCTCAATGTCTGTCCCGACCTTACCAGTCACCTCGGGGTTTCCATAGCAGTCCAGGTAATCGTCCTAGGATGCAACAAGATAGCTCAGACCCACCTGGGCAGACAAAAAGAGAGGGAGGGAGTGGGTGCAATGGGGAGTTGCCAAATCTTGATGGCGCCTATGGTCCGAGCTTGCTGGCATGGGACAGACTGGAGAACATCAGGGACCACACCAAAGAAGTTCAATGATTTGGAAGTGTCCTCAGCCTCCCCCTTACCTGAATCTGAAAGAACTCCCCCATCTCCAGGAGGATGGTTTGAGCAACGCGATGTTCCTCCTCACCGTCGATCCCAGCCTGTAGATAGAGCGGTCAGAGTCATACAGCGCAGAAAACGGCCCCTTCACACAACTGGTCCCAGTCAAGCCAGTCCCATTCACCCACATTTGCCCCATACCTTTCCTCTCCACAGTATCTATTCCATGTTGTGAATGTACCTGCCATAGCCATTTGAGGGGAGGTGGGGAGATGTGAGGGGCAAAGTTTGTTTGTTATTTTGTAAAAGCATGGAGAGTGGTGGGGGCCTGGAATGCATTGCTTGTGACGGTGGTAGAGGCAGATACATTCAGATAGGCAAATGGACATTTGTGCAGACAATATTAGTTAGCCATTTGGCTTCTAATTCAATCGGTTCATTACAACAGTGTGGGCTGAAGGGCCTTTCTGTGCGCTGTACTATGTGTACTGTGCGCTATGTTCTAACCGATTTCTGTGGATACTGACCACCCTCCGGGTCCTATTCAATCTCTCCCCTCTCATCCTAAACCTTTGCCCTCCTGTTCTTGATTCCCCAACTCTGAGAAAAGACTCTGTGCATCCATCTTATTTATGATTTTATACACCTCAATAAAATCACCCCTCAGTCCAGGCTACTCAACCTTTTTTTAAAAAAGATTAACCATATAACAATTACAACACTGAAACAGGTAATCTCGGCCCTTCTAGTCCGTGCCAACGCTTACACTCACCTAGTCCCACCGACCCGCACTCAGCCCATAACCCTCCATTCCTTTCCTGTCCATATACCTATCCAATTTTACTTTAAATGACAATACCAAACCTGCCTCTACCACTTCTACTGGAAGCTCATTCCACACAGCTACCACTCTCTGAGTAAAGAAATTCCCCCTCGTGTTACCCTTAAACTTTTGCCCCCTAACTCTCAAATCATGTCCTCTTATCTGAATCTCCCCTACTCGCAATGGAAAAAGCCTATCCACGTCAACTGGATCTATCCCCCTCATTATTTTAAATAACTAGTTTTATTTGTCATATGTACTTAGAAACATACAGCGAGTGAAGTGTGTTGTTTGTGTCAACAACCACAGCAGTCCGAGGATGTTCTGGGACCATATGAACCTGTATGTCTGTGGACTGTGGGACGGGAAAATGAACAAACTCCCAACAGAACGCTGCTCACTAGCACTGTACGTTACAGTGATCACACCGCCACCGTGCCTCTCCCTATAACTCAGCCCCTCAAGTCCCAGCGATATGAATCTTCTCAGTTTAATAACATTTTTCCTATAGCAGAGTACCTAATGCTGCAAATGTGGCTTCGGCAACATTGTGTACAACTGCAATGTTATGTCCCGGCTGAAGGCCAAAAGCCCCCTTCTGCTTTTAACACCACTTTCAGGAATCATGTATTGAACTCCGTGTCCTACACCACACCCCAGGGCCTCGCTGTTCACCGTCTACATCCTACCCTGATTTGACTTTCAAATGCATGCAATAACTCACACTTATTTAATCAAACTCCATTTGCCATCCCGGCCCACTTACCCAACTGATCAAAATCCCCCTGTAATACCTGATCATTTTCACTGTCAACACCTTTTCTGGGTCTTCTGCAAAATAGCTAACCACCATTATAGATGAAGAGGGGAGAGGATTGGGGTTGGAAGTCAGGTGTAAATCATCTCCAGGTCCTGTTGGGAAATGGTTATGTTTGGAAATACCTAAGTCACAATGTCTTCGAGAATTACAGCACAGAAACAGGCCCTTCAACCCATCGAGTCTGTGCTGGCCATCAAACACCCATTTACACTGATCCTGTTCTATTCTTACATTCCAGTCAACTCCTCCTCTGATTCTCCCTCTCACCCACACACTCAGAGGGACAGTTTACAGAGGCCGATTAACTCACCGACCTTGCACACGGCACGAATACGGAGCCCATGGAGACGGGAAGAGGGGAAGCATGAACTCCAAAACACACACCGATCCTCACAGGGGACGAGTCACACACACTGATTCCCACTGGGGGACGGGACACAGTCACCGATCATCATTGAGGAAAAGGCACACTAACAAGATCATCACTGGGGGTACGGGACACTCACAAACACACAGATTGTCACTGGGGGATAGGACTCACAGTGCCAGAGCTGGGGATTGAGCCCCAAATCTTTGGATCTCTGAATACTCACTGCAGTACCAAATCACCAGAATGTGAGCTGTAAAACAGGCCATTCTTTCCCTGCAGATCCCGCTGCATCAGCCTACCTTAGCCCTCCCCAACGTCCAACTGCAGCCCCCACCCCTCCAGCACTCCCATGATTCTCTGTTCTTCCACCACAATCTTCATCTTCAGCATTTCCTCCTGAGAGAAAGGGAGGGAACCCAGGCTGAGGTGGGAGGGGGTTAAGTGCCAGTGAAGTTGATGGAGATTCCATAAGATATAGGAGCAGAATTATCAAGTAGAGCATCGTCCACTCCGCCATTCAATCATGGCTGTTCCTCTTTTACCTTCCTCCTCAACCCCAGTCCCCAGCCTTCTCCCCGTAACCTTTGAGGCCATGTCCAATCAAGAACGTATCAATCCCAGCCTTAAATACACCCAACGACCTGGCCTCCACAGCTGCATGTGGCAACAAATTCCACAAATTCACCACCCTTTGGCTGCATCTCTGTTTTGAAAGGGTGCCCTCTATCCTGCGGCTGTGCCCTCTTGTCCAAGATTCTCCCACCATGGGAAGCACCCTTCCCACATCTACTCTGCCTAGGCCTTTCAACATTCAAAAGGTTTCAGTGAGATTCCCCTCATCCTTCTGAATTCCAGTGAGTACAGACCCAGAGCCATCAAACGTTCCTCATATGATCACCCTTTTATTCCTCCTCTGGGCCCTTTCCAGTGCCAGCACATTTTTTTTTAAGGGGCCCAAAACTGTTCACAATACTCAAGGTGAGGCCTCACCAGTGCCTTATACAGCCTCAGCATCACATCCTTGCTCTTGTATTCTAGACCTCTTGAAATGAATGCTAACATGGCATTTGCCTTCCTCACCACTGACTCGACCTGCAAGTCAACCTTTAGGGTGTTCTGCACAAGGACTCGCAGGTCCCTCTGCATCTCAGATTTTTGGATTTTCTCCCCGTTTAGAAAATAGTCTGCACATTTATTTCTACTACCAAAGTGCATGACCATACATTTTCAAACATTGTATTTCTTGCCCATTCTCCTAATCTAAGTCCTTCTGCATCCTACCTGTTTCCTCAACACTACCTTCCCCTCCACCAATCTACGTATCATCTGCAAACTAATCATTTATATACAACATAAAAAGAAGAGGTCCCAACATCAACACCTGCAGAACATCGCTAGTCACTGGCAGCCAACCAGAAAGGGATCCTTTTATTCCCGTTCACTGTCTCCTACTAATCAGCCAATGTTTCCACCACGTTAGCAACTTTCCTGTAATACCACGGGCTCTTAACTTGGTAAGCGGCCTCGTGTGGAACCTTGTCAAAGGCCTTCTGAAAATCCAAATATACAACATCCACTGCATCCCCTTTATCTATCCTACTTGTAATCTCCTCAAAGAATTCCAACAGGTTCATCAGGCAGGATTTTCCCTGAAGGAAACCATGCCGACTTTGTACTGTCTTGTCCTGTGTCACCAAGTACTCCATCATCTCATCCTTAACAACAGAATCTAACATCATCCCAACCACTGAGGTCAGACTAACTAGTCTATCATTTCCTTTCAGTTGCCTTCCTCCATTCTTAAAGAGTGGAGTAACATTTGCAATTTTCCAGTTCTCTGGCACCATGCCAATCTCCAAAGATTTTTGAAAGATCATTTCTAATGCCACCACAATCTCTAATGCTACCTCTTTCAGAACCCTAGAGCGCAGTTCATCTGGTCCGGGTGATTTATGTACCTTTAGGTCTTTCAGCTTTCTGAGCACCCTCTCTCTTGTAATAGTAACTTCACCCACTTCTCTTCCCTCACACACTATAACACCAAGCACACTGCTAGTGTCTTCCATAGTGAAGACTGATGCAAAATACTTGTTTAGTTCATCAGCCATCTCCTCATTCCCCATTATTATTTCTCCTGCCTCATTTTCTATCAGTCCTATATCCACTCTCATTTCTTTTATTTTTAATGCACTTGAAAAAAAAACTTTTACCGTCCACTTTGATATTATTTGCTAGCTCAGTTTCATATTTCATCTTTCCCTTCTAATAGTTGCTCTGTAGGTTCTTAAAAACTTCCCAATCCTCTATCTTCCCACTGATTCACTGAGGTCCTGACTCCTGACCCCAAGCGAAGCCGTGACTAGTCCTTACCATGTACATGGCTGAAGCCACAGGCAGGTAGAAGCTATAGAAGGCAGTCTTGTACTTGACAATGGCCTTGTACCTGTAGCGAGACAGAGGGTCAGTCGTCAGCCTTCCTCACTGCATTCTGAGTCGGCAGAACCCTCCTCAATGGGACAGGGTTGGGCAGGGGATGTTTATATCACAGTCATGCCCAGGGCAGAGAGGAATGGCAGGAGGGAGAGGAAAGAGGGTAGAGAGATGGGAAGGAAGGGAGAAGAGGAGAGAGCTGGCGGGATTAGGTGGGGGTGGGGGGAAGGGAGTTTCACAAGGTGGAGAGTTGGTAATAGGGTGGGGGCAGCTCACCTCTCCTCAGTGAACTGGTCCAGGTCCACACGGCTGGGCTGAGCTGTCATCAGGTCCAGTGACTGTCCCAGCTCGGTCTGGTAAGACGTCTGAGGGGGAAGGAGGAGAGATGAATGTGATCCCTCCTTCCCCCCCCACCTTTCCCCCACTAACCCTTAACCCTACTCAGCCCCTGCATCTCTCACTACCCACAAACCCTCCCCTTCCCCTCTCCAACACTTTCAGCCCTTCACCTACTGCCACCCTCAATCTCTCCCTCTCCCCCACCACTCCCAAACCTCCAAACTTGCCCCCTCCCCTTACCACCTCTCCCCCTCTCACCTGGAGGAACAGCTCTAGCAGGTGAATGTAACAGGTATGGGACCTCAGGTACCTGCGGAGGAGGCGGTAAACAGCGGCTTCTAGGAGGTAGGAGTCATTGATGGCGTCCAAACCCACTCCTTCCTGTGGGGGTTGGGGAGCGAGGGGGACAGGGTAAATATTAAATTCATCCTTTCTCTCTACCTCTTCATCAGTGACAACACCCAGCTGTGGACAAACTCCCCTCCCACGAGATATCCCGGGCAGAGGTTCCTTTTGCAACCCGAAACCATTTGGGGGTGTCAGAGACTCTATCCTGTCCCTCCCCATCAGCCTGTGGGGGTGTCACAAATACAAACCCAGTCCCAGTGCTGTGTGGAGGATTTGGATCCACACACTGTCCTGTTACCACACAGAGAGACAGAGTTAGACTCACAGACCTGGACTCCGTCCTGTCACTGTGTGGGGAGAGACAGAGTCGGGGATAGACACTGTCACCACGTGGAGAATATAGGGAGTTAGACACAGATACAGACCCCCTGCCCCCATCACCATGTGAGGATATGAAACACAGACACAGACTCCATCCCGTCACCGGGTGGGGGAGTCACCCATAGAACCCGGTCCATCACCGGGTGGGCCACAAACGGACCCCGGTCTGTCACTGGGTGGGGGTGGGTCACCCACGGACGCCGGTCTGTCACCAGGTGGGGGTGGGTCATACACGGACCCCGGTCCGTCACTGGGTGGGGGAATCACACACGAACTAGGCAGGGGTATTACACACAGACCCGTCACCATGTGGAGAAGGAAAGGAGTTAGACAGACACTTGTCCTGTCACTGTGGGGGAGTTATTCACATGATATGATTTTGGGATGTCAGAACATAGACAGACACTGTCCCATGACACAGACTCACCTTCCGATACCAGCAGACCTGACCCCGCCTGGTAACAGAATTGTCCATGATGTCATCCGAGACCAGGAAGAAGGCTTGTAGCTGGACACAGGAGAGAGTGGAGGTCAGCCCTGTCTCCGGGGTCACCCCTCTCCCACGGCACCGAGGGCAGGGAGATGGAGAGAGGGGAATGGGGCAAGGGATAAGACAGAGAGGGAGAGAACGGAGATCAGCCCTGCCTCTGGGGTCACCCTCCAATTGAGGGCAGCAAGAGGAAGAGAGAGAGATGGAGAGAAAGAGTGGGAGTGTGGATAGGGGAGGAAGTTGGAGTTTATGGAGTAGGCTGGGTGACTGGTGAGGAGAGACAGGGGCACAACGGTGAGGGAGAGGCGCTCTCAGATCGGGATCAGCAGGGCAGTTGAGGATGGGGGGAGGGAAGCGCCCTCTCAGACTGGAGGGGGAGACACACTCACCAGCTCCACACACCAGCCAACGATAAGCGCCAGATGGAAGTTCTCCTCGGTCTGCTGGTGGGGAGCTGCTAGCTCGCGGAACGAGGCGATGACTGAGAGACCCCGGTTCCTCTTCCCTCCCGGAGCGTTGTACTCAACCACCTGTCCGGGGAGGCAGAATGGGAGAGGGGGTGAGGAAGGGAAGGAGAGGAAGCGGGGAGAAGGAGGGAGTAAGGAACAGCAGAATCAGTTAGTTTGATGAGTCAGCCCATCCCATCTGCCCTCCACACACTCCTTACCCTGTCTCCACATCACAGGGACCTGGTCTGAAGTCCCACAGCCAGGGGCTGCTCATCTCTACCCCGGGCTGTGGACCCGACCTCGCCCCCCACCCCCACCAGCCGCAACCTCACCTCCTTCAGCCGTTTGATGGCATCCCCGATCTCTGGGTGCTTCAGGTCTTCCTGGGTCAGGTCATCTACCACCTGATTGAAGATACGGTCGAAATCCTCGCTGTCGCCGTTCACCCGGGGCATCTTGTCCGAATTCATGGCCAGGCGGCCTATAGGGGTGAGAGGTCAGGGCAGAGGTCATGCTGAGAATCATGACACAGGACTCTGAAGTCCTGTTGCGCAGTGCTCCCTCCTCACCCCTCGACCCAGCGCAGCGCTCCCTCCTCACCCCTCGACCCAGCGCAGCGCTCCCTCCTCACCCCTCGACAGAGCACAGTGCTCCCTCCTCACCCCTCGACACAGTGCAGCGCTCCCTCCTCACCCCTACCCAGCGCAGTGCTCCCTCCTCACCCCTCGACCCAGTGCAGTGCTCCCTCCTCACCCCTCGACCCAGCACAGTGCTCCCTCCTCACCCCTCGACAGCGCAGTGCTCCCTCCTCACCCCTCGACACAGCGCAGTGCTCCCTCCTCACCCCTCGACCCAGCGCAGTGCTCCCTCCTCACCCCTCGACAGAGCACAGTGCTCCCTCCTCACCCCTCGACCCAGCGCAGTGCTCCCTCCTCACCCCTCGACACAGCGCAGTGCTCCCTCCTCACCCCTCGACAGAGCACAGTGCTCCCTCCTCACCCCGCTACCCAGCGCAGTGCTCCCTCCTCACCCCTCGACACAGCGCAGTGCTCCCTCCTCACCCCTCGACACAGCGCAGTGCTCCCTCCTCACCCCTCGACCCAACGCAGTGCTCCCTCCTCACCCCTCGACACAGCGCAGCGCTCCCTCCTCACCCCTCGACACAGCGCAGTGCTCCCTCCTCACCCCTCGACACAGCGCAGTGCTCCCTCCTCACCCCTCGACCCAGCGCAGCGCTCCCTCCTCACCCCTCGACAGAGCACAGTGCTCCCTCCTCACCCCTCGACAGAGCACAGCGCTCCCTCCTCACCCCTCGACAGAGCACAGCGCTCCCTCCTCACCCCTCGACCCAGTGCAGTGCTCCCTCCTCACCCCTCGACCCAGCGCAGTGCTCCCTCCTCACCCCTCTACCCAGCGCAGTGCTCCCTCCTCACCCCTCGACAGAGCACAGTGCTCCCTCCTCACCCCTCGACCCAGTGCAGTGCTCCCTCCTCACCCCTCGACACAGCGCAGTGCTCCCTCCTCACCCCTCGACCCAGCGCAGTGCTCCCTCCTCACCCCTCGACCCAGCGCAGTGCTCCCTCCTCACCCCTACCCAGCGCAGTGCTCCCTCCTCACCCCTCGACCCAGTGCAGTGCTCCCTCCTCACCCCTCGACCCAGCGCAGTGCAGTGCTCCCTCCTCACCCCTCGACACAGCGCAGTGCTCCCTCGACCCAGCGCAGTGCTCCCTCCTCACCCCTCGACCCAGTGCAGCGCTCCCTCCTCACCCCTCGACAGAGCACAGCGCTCCCTCCTCACCCCGCTACCCAGTGCAGTGCTCCCTCCTCACCCCTCGACACAGCGCAGTGCTCCCTCCTCACCCCTCGACCCAGCGCAGTGCTCCCTCCTCACCCCTCGACCCAGCGCAGTGCTCCCTCCTCACCCCTCGACACAGCGCAGTGCTCCCTCCTCACCCCTCGACCCAGTGCAGTGCTCCCTCCTCACCCCTCGACAGAGCACAGCGCTCCCTCCTCACCCCTCGACCCAGCGCAGTGCTCCCTCCTCACCCCTCGACACAGCGCAGTGCTCCCTCCTCACCCCTCGACCCAGCGCAGTGCTCCCTCCTCACCCCTCGACCCAGTGCAGTGCTCCCTCCTCACCCCTCGACACAGCGCAGTGCTCCCTCCTCACCCCTCGACACAGCGCAGTGCTCCCTCCTCACCCCTCGACCCAGCGCAGTGCTCCCTCCTCACCCCTCGACCCAGCGCAGTGCTCCCTCCTCACCCCTCGACACAGCGCAGTGCTCCCTCCTCACCCCTCGACCCAGCGCAGTGCAGTGCTCCCTCCTCACCCCTCGACACAGCGCAGTGCTCCCTCCTCACAGCGCAGTGCTCCCTCCTCACCCCTCGACACAGCGCAGTGCTCCCTCCTCACAGCGCAGCGCTCCCTCCTCACCCCTCGACCCAGCGCAGTGCTCCCTCCTCACCCCTCGACACAGTGCAGTGCTCCCTCCTCACCCCTCGACCCAGCGCAGTGCTCCCTCCTCACCCCTCGACCCAGCGCAGTGCTCCCTCCTCACCCCTCGACCCAGCGCAGTGCTCCCTCCTCACCCCTCGACACAGCGCAGTGCTCCCTCCTCACCCCGCTACCCAGTGCAGTGCTCCCTCCTCACCCCTCGACCCAGTGCAGTGCTCCCTCCTCACCCCTCGACAGAGCACAGCGCTCCCTCCTCACCCCTCGACCCAGCGCAGTGCTCCCTCCTCACCCCTCGACACAGCGCAGTGCTCCCTCCTCACCCCTCGACCCAGCGCAGTGCTCCCTCCTCACCCCTCGACCCAGTGCAGTGCTCCCTCCTCACCCCTCGACACAGCGCAGTGCTCCCTCCTCACCCCTCGACACAGCGCAGTGCTCCCTCCTCACCCCTCGACACAGCGCAGTGCTCCCTCCTCACCCCTCGACACAGCGCAGTGCTCCCTCCTCACCCCTCGACCCAGCGCAGTGCTCCCTCCTCACCCCTCGACCCAGCGCAGTGCTCCCTCCTCACCCCTCGACACAGCGCAGTGCTCCCTCCTCACCCCTCGACACAGCGCAGTGCTCCCTCCTCACCCCTCGACACAGCGCAGTGCTCCCTCCTCACCCCTCGACCCAGCGCAGTGCTCCCTCCTCACCCCTCGACCCAGCGCAGTGCTCCCTCCTCACCCCTCGACACAGCGCAGTGCTCCCTCCTCACCCCTCGACCCAGCGCAGTGCAGTGCTCCCTCCTCACCCCTCGACACAGCGCAGTGCTCCCTCCTCACAGCGCAGTGCTCCCTCCTCACCCCTCGACACAGCGCAGTGCTCCCTCCTCACAGCGCAGTGCTCCCTCCTCACCCCTCGACACAGCGCAGTGCTCCCTCCTCACCCCGCTACCCAGCGCAGTGCTCCCTCCTCACCCCTCGACCCAGCGCAGTGCTCCCTCCTCACCCCGCTACCCAGTGCAGTGCTCCCTCCTCACCCCTCGACACAGCGCAGTGCTCCCTCCTCACCCCTCGACACAGCGCAGTGCTCCCTCCTCACCCCGCTACCCAGTGCAGTGCTCCCTTCTCACCCCTCGACACAGCGCAGTGCTCCCTCCTCACCCCTCTACCCAGCGCAGTGCTCCCTCCTCACCCCTCGACCCAGCGCAGTGCTCCCTCCTCACCCCTCGACAGAGCGCAGTGCTCCCTCCTCACCCCTACCCAGCGCAGTGCTCCCTCCTCACCCCTCTACCCAGCGCAGTGCTCCCTCCTCACCCCTCGACCCAGCGCAGTGCTCCCTCCTCACCACCCTTCCTACAGCATGGTGCACTCTCTCACACACGGCGTCCCCTCCTCACTACCACACCTACAGCACAGCGCTGACCTGCGGCCACCCGTCCGTATTGATCAATTCACTGGACAAACCCCAAACACTTTCAAACAGCACCCAGGGGGTGGTGGGGCAAATCACTATGGGTGGCGTGGTAGATGTAATATATTTCGAGTTTCAGAGCAGAGACACAAACTCATCATTCGACCAGTGGGCACCCATCTGTATAAATCCCACCCTCTCTGCACTTGGCCTTCAGGCTTCTCTACGGGGAGGGAGAGAGAAATTCGAGTGCCTGCTCAGACTTAAATGGTGTCAGTGACACTGCTCGGAGTGTCTTCCAGCTACTCACCACTTTCTGGGTGAAGGTCCCTTTCAGAATCTCTTACCCCCCCCTTCCCCTGTAAACCTTGTCCTCTACAGTTGTCTGACCTCTGACCTGGGGAATCCTGCCATCTACCGTATCTATACACCTCAGTCATCTCCATTCTTAATCTCCGCTGCTGCATGGAGCACCCCCGTGAACTGAAACATTCCTTAACGGGCAACAGTCCCGGGGAATCTCCTGTGCACTCTCTATCGCCATCACATTCTTCCGGTAGCGCAGTGACCAGGTCTGACCGCTGGTTTATAAAGTACAAGGTGTTCAGTGGAGGCCTGTAACCCGTGTGCCTTCACCTGTACTGCCACCTTTGAGGATCATTATGCCAAGGATCCCCAGAATGCCCCAAGACCCCACCGCTTCTGGGCTCTCAGATCAGAATCGGCAGGGCAGTTTAGAGCTGGGGATGGGGGGGGAGGGAGGCACCCTCTCAGACTGGAGTTGTTTGGGTGACTGGAGGGGCAGGGTGGGTACACTCACCAGCTCCACACACCAGCCAATGGGATTACACCCCACCTGCACTCCCTCTGGCGATGAGAAGACTGGTGTTGATGATTCTTCTGTCTGAAAGCTTGACTGAGCAGTGGTAAAAGGAATTTAATCCGAGGTTTTGCATTTCAAACAATGAAACACAAAAATAAGATTCTGCAGAAGCTGTAAATCCAGAGCAAGACACACAAAAAGCTGGAGGAACTCAGCAGGCCAGGCAGCATTTATGCAGGAGAATGAAGAGTCGACGTTTCGGGCCGAGACCTTTGTCCTGTGTCCTGAAGAAGGGCTGAAACATCAGCTCCTTATTCCATACCATATATGCCACCTGACCTGTTGAACTCCCCCAGCATTTTGTGTGACAGACGTAACACACCGTCTTTTCTCCCATGGGGGGTGGGGGGGTTAAAAAAAATCAAGCGGGTTTAAGATCAGAGGGGAGAGGCTTGAAAGATTTCAGGGGCAGTTTCTCCATGCATAAGGTGGTTGGAAGTTGGAACGAGAGGACACAAATCATGGCTGAAGCAGACGTTAGAAATGTTTAAAAGCCATCTGGATAAGGGGAGTTGCAAAGAGCTGTGGGCGGGTGGGACTTGCTTGCTGGGCAACATGGTCCAAGATGTCTGAAGGGTCTGTTTCCATACTGTGTGACTCCATCACCTCACTACCCGAGGCCACCATCACTACACGCGATAAGGAAGCCACGCAGCTGGCCACGAAGGGTTGCGGGATCTTGCTGTGTACTGGCATTACGTTGCCCGCACTTGGCCAGATGCGAGGCCTGGACCTTCGAACGCGAGTTCTGCACTGACTGTGGGGTGCCTGGGGTTGGGGTCAGCAGGTTATGACAGGGGCAGCCAAGTTGGAGTTGAGGTAATGACACAGGCTGTGGGTATCACAGCAAGTTCAAAGTGAGGTCGGGGGTCAGGGTGGGATTAAGGGTCACAGTACGTAGCTGGGGGGGGGCTCAGCGTCATGAAAAGTTAATACAGGATTAGGGAGGTTATGTGGGTCAAGGTGGGGTCAGCATAGAGCCGGGGTCATGGGTCAAAATCTGGGCAGCAAGAAAGCCCAACAAAGCTTGCAAAGCTATTTGGACCAACCGGAGAAATAGCTTAATGCAGACAAGTGTGAGGTCCTGGCCAGGAAAGATCTTGCACTGAGGAGTGTGGTGGAACAGAGGGATCTGCGAATACAGATACATAATCCCTTGGAAGTGGTGTCACAGGTAGATAGGACAGTATAGAAAGCTGTTGGCAGGTTGGCCTTCATAAATCAATATATTGAGTACAGGAGTTGGGATGTAATGCTAAAATCATATAAGATGTCGGTGAGGGAAAATTTGGAGTATTGTGTGGATAGCTGGTCACCAGCTACAGGAAATATATTAATAAGCTTGAAAGAGTACCAAAAAAGATTATTGGATGTTGACAGGACTTGAGTTCCAGGGAAAGGTTGAATAGGTTAGGACTTCATTTCTTGGACCCTAGGAGAATAAGGGAAGATCTTATCGAGGTGACTGCGGGGGAGGCCAGATTGGCCGTCAGAAGGACCGATTTCAAGCAGTTGTTCTCCTCGATGCTGGTGGAGGATGTTTTTGAAATACTGAGATTTACATGATCATCGGTGTGGACGGTAGTTTACATTTGTCTCCTTCAGTTTTCTATCTTGTTGCCAATTGGTGGGTTGAGGGTTTGATGTCCGTGTGGGCGCTATGTTTGTTTTTGTGCGAGGGAGGGGTTGGGGGTATTTTACAGTTTTGTTTTCCTTGTGGGCAATATGTTAAGTATTTGTTGTGAGGGAGGGGATTGGGGATTTGGTGCTCTAGCTGCCGTTTTCCATGTGGGCGATCTGTTAGTTTTTGTGTGGGTAGGGTGGAGTTTAGGGTTTGTGAGCTTTTGTTCCTGCGGGGTACAGTGCGGTTGATGTCCTTTCTTTCAATGACTTCCATGGTCTTTCTGCGTTTCATGGATCTGGAGAAGATGAATCTCACGAGTATTCTGCACACATACATTGATAATAAAATGAACCTTTGAGGTATATAAAATTATGATGGTTGCAGACAGGCGGCCTTTTCCCTTCATCTGGGATGAGCCTACAGCCAGAGGTCATTGGTTTGGGTGGAAAATGTAAATATTTAAGGGGAACTTGAGTGTGCT
This sequence comes from Hypanus sabinus, assembly GCF_030144855.1. Lineage (NCBI taxonomy): Eukaryota > Metazoa > Chordata > Chondrichthyes > Myliobatiformes > Dasyatidae > Hypanus > Hypanus sabinus. The sequence continues at coordinate 87,479,992 of NC_082714.1, forward strand.
GTGAATGTGAAACAAGCTGCCAGTGGAAGTAGTGGATGCATGTTTGATTGTAACACGCAAGAGAAGTTTTGATAAGTATGTAGATGGGAGGGGTATGCAGGGCAATGGTCTGGGTGTAGGCAGATGGAACCAAGTAGAATACCAGGGCAGCTTGGACTTAATGGGCTGAATTTCTGTGCTGTTATGCAAAGTGACTCTAACATGTGGGTTAGGAAAGGGTCAAGACAGGGTCAGGGGTTACGTGGGTCAAAATAGGGTTGCGAACGGGTCAACATACCATGGAAACATCAGTAGTGCCCTCCCCAGGGACAGCCCCCATCCTCCGTAGCCCAGCTTACCGGGACTCCGGATGAGCTCCCTCCACTCGGCACAGCGGCCCAGGCGAGGAGCCAGCATCACGGCTCGTAGCATCTGGCGGAACATGGCATGGCGGCTCTACAACAACAAACAGCGGCCCGCGTGGGCACGGCCATTAACGCTGGGGTGGGGAGGGCGGCCGCTGCCTCACTCCCCACACCCCGGGCCACTGCAACACACACAGCAAGATACCACAATCCTCCAGACTCCGTGCAAGGGAGAAAGGTTAACTGAGGAAGACGCCCCTCCTGCAGTGCAGTGCAGTGCTCCCTCATCGCAGCGCATCATTCTTGCTGCCTCTGGAACGCGGCGCTCCCTCCTCACCACCTTTACCACAGAGCAGCTCTCTCTGCTCACTGCCTCCGCGGCAGCACAGCGCAGCGCTCCCTGTCTCCAGGAGCCTCTCCACTCCATCTCCATCAGAATGATGGGGCATCTGGGGCCAGGATCTCCTCACAGCCCAAACATGGACACAAACCTCCCTGCCCAAGTAGGGACACTGTAGCCAGGACCTCTTCCCAATCACTTTTCAGCCTACCCCCTGCTCCTTCTTCCTGCACACATTCAACCAGGACCTCCCGCTCAATCCAGCCCCAGATTTTCCACCCCCATCTTAATCTACCCTAAGCCCTTCCTTCTTTTGCATTGCAAACCTCCACCCCTCACTTCCCTCTCCCACTCATCCATGCCTCCAGATCACCATTCACCTCCCTCAACTTCTGTCCACACTCACCGCCCTGAATGCAGGATCTTTCTTGGACCGGGGTGGGGGTGGGGTTTCTCTCCGACACCCCTACCCTAGTGTCCACAGATCCCCAAACCCCTCTACCCTAGGACCCTCCCCCTCCCTCCCTCCACACAACACCCTGAGCCGGGGGAAATCTCTCTCCTCCCCCCCCCAATACTCTGGGCTGGAGGAATTTTCTCTTCCCACCACCCCCCAAACACCCTGGGCTGGGGATATCTCTCTCTCAACCCCCCCCCCCCCCACACACACACACACACACAATACTCTGGGCTGGGGGAAATCTCTCATCCCCAGCACCCCGAGTCAGGGATCGCCCCGTGATCCTCGGATAGCCTCCATCAGCGCAGAGCCGGAATTTCCAACACCCACCTCCTTCCAGTTCTCAGTCACTCTGCTTCCCGTTCACAATGACAGTACCAGATGCGGGTACTGAGTTTGCGTCAAAAAAACCGTGCCGAGGGCCGTATCGGGAATTGTCGTCTTCTATTCCTCCCGCTTCCTACCAAACCGCGATAAAGTCCAACCTGAGAGGACTACAGCTCCCGACGTCCAAAGCACCGACTTCTGCCGGGCAGCTCTCGCCATCTCCCGCTTCCCCATTGGTCTGGCGGCATCGCACGAGAATGGGGAAACTGGGGCGATGACCAATCGGTTGCGTAGCAGTTACCGTGACGTCAGATGGGTCGGAGAGGCGGGAGATGAGTCAACCAATCAGAGACCGGTTCAGGGTATGGTCCCGCCTACCGAATGGACAGGGGAGAAGATGGGAATGAATGACCCTCGGGGTGGGCGGGCACATCACCTCAGAGTGTCTGTCATTGTCTCAGTCCTCCGGAAAATTCTCTCAGTCTCTCATAAATCCCTGCAATACCCTCAGAAATTCCCTGGAAACCTCTCTGTACTCCTCTGACTCCCAGCGAACTCCTTCAGTCTCTCAGAAACCTCCTCAGTCCCTCTGAGATCCCCTCATAGATCTACCTCAGTCCCTCTGAGATCCCCTCATAGATCTACCTCAGTCCCTCTGAGATCCCCTCATAGATCTACCTCAATCCCTCTGAGATCCCCTCATGGATCTACCTCAGTCCCTCTGAGATCCCCTCATAGATCTACCTCAGTCCCTCTGAGATCCCCTCATGGATCTACCTCAGTCCCTCTGAGATCCCCTCATGGATCTGCCTCTGTCCTTCTGAGATCCCCTCATGGATTTGTCTCAGTCCCTCTGATATCCCCTCATATATCTCAAATATGATGGTAGAATATAGAGTAAGACTCTTGGCAGTGTGGAGGATCAGAGGGATCTTGGGGTCCGAGTCCATAGGACACTCAAAGCAGCTGCACAGGTTGTGTGGTAAACTATGTATACCTGCAGGTTGACTCTGTGGTTAAGAAGGCATAGGGTACATTGGCCTTCATCAATCGTGGGATTGAAATTAGGAGTGGAGAGGTAATGTTGCAGCTATATAGGACCCTGGTCAGACCCCACTTGGAGTACTGTGCTCAGTTCTGTTTGCCTCACTACAGGAAGGATGTGGAAGCCATTGAAAGGGTGCAGAGGAGATTTACAAGGATGTTGCCTGGATTGGCGAGCACACCTTATCAGAATAGGTTGGGTGAACTCGGCCTTTTCTCCTTGGAGCGATGGAGGATGAGAGGTGACCTGATAGAGGCGTACAAGATGATGAGAGGCATTGATCGTGTGGATAGTCAGAGGCTTTTTCCCAGGGTGGAAATGGTTCCCACAAGAGGACACAGGTTTAAGCTGGTTGGAAGTAGGTACAGAGGAGATGTCAGGAGTAAGTTTTTTACGCAGAGAGTGGTGAGTGCATGGAACGGGCAGCCAGCAACGGTGGTAAAGGCGGAGACGATAGGGTCTTTTAAGAGGCTCCTGGACAGGTACATGGAGCTTAGAAAAATAGAGGGCTATGGGTAACCCTAGGTATTTCTAAGGTAAGGACGTGTCTGGCACAGCTTTGTGGGTGAAGGGCCTGTATTGTGCTGTAGATTGTCTGTGTCTCTATCTGCCTCAGTCCCGCAACATCTGCTCATAGATCCACTCAGTCCCTCTGAGATCCCGCAATCCTCTTTGTGCCCTCGAGACCTGCTTAATCCAGTGCAGCTCACACCAGAATGAAGCACCCCCCACCCCAGAGTTATGGGATTTTTGCCTTTAGGCTCCAGTTGGCTGAAGGTCGAGGTTGATGACCCCAAGCTGATTCACCCCCTCTCACTAACCCCAGAGTTGCTAGGCAGTGATGGGGAGCAGGAACACTGGCCAATACCCCCTCTCTCTCTAACCCCGGGGTCACTGGACTATGTCCTGGGAAGTGACAGAGACTGGCAGGAGAATGGGAGGGCAAGGCATGTGGAGGAGAGAGGGACTACAGACAGGAATGGGAAATGTGGGCTAGTGGCTAACTGGGAGGAGGGAGCAGGGTGCTCCTGCTTTCTATCTGTAGGGTTAATTATTACCCAGGCCTCAGATCTCACAGACGGCCATTGAACTGTTTGCTCAAAGCTCAGGGACACTGCGTAGGACAGAACCCCTCTCAGAGAAATTGCTGAAAATGGCAGGTTTGTAGCCACTCTTGTTTCCCTCAGCTCCCCTCCCTGCCTTCCTCTACTACCGTCATCTCACCCCAGCAGTCCTCCCTCCCCATCAGGTAATCCCGCATACTGCTTGCCCCTTCCTCCCCTGCTGAGTTCTTCCCCTGGCCTCTCGCCAGCCACATCACTCATGAGGTGAGGAGGGAATAAGGTCTGAAATTCCCTCCACTGACCCTCACACACTCTCTGACACACACCCTCGCACACATCAAGCATTTCAAGGGAGAGATGGAACAGGGTAATGGAAAAGGGCTCAAGAAGAATTTCTGGAGTTCTCTCTCTCTCTCCTCTCTTATCCTCCTTCTTTCCCTCTCTCATTTCCTCTAACTTTCCAAAATGAATCTACAATCAGAGGGCCCAGCCTCTGAATAGAAGGATGTTCCTTTAGAGCAGAGGTAAAGAGGAATTTCTTCAGCCAGAGAGTGGATGAATCTGTGGAAATCATTGCCACGGACAGCTTTGGAGGCCAAGTCACTAGGTATATCTGAAGTGGAGCTTGATGGGTCCTTGTAGGTTACGAGGAGAAGGCAGGAAAACAGGGTTGAGAAGGAAAATAAATCAGACGTGATAGAATGAGGAGCAGAGTCGATGGACTGTACAGTCTAATTCTGCTCCTGTATGATCTTATTTCTCTCCCTCCCTCACTCTTCAATTTTTTTCTTTCTCTTTGCTCTTCTGATTTCCTAATACCCTCTCCCAATTGTCTAACTACAGAATTCTTTCACTCTCCCATCTTCTTCAATTCCAAAATACTCTAAGGATCTGCCCACCAAACCAACCCCCATTATTTCACCAACCACAAACCTACAGTGTAACTCTAATCCCCCCACAGACAAAGGACAGGCTTCCTTCGAAGAACACTAGAAAATAGCCACTCAGTCCCTCAAGCCTGCCTTGTACTCTATACAATTGTCTTATATCTCCTGTACCTGTTCCTCTTTGACCTCAATCCTCCAATTTTTTTTTTAATTTACCATTACTTCCTTTAATTCAACAAGGTCTCATGACACCTTAATCCAGAAGATTAAGGAATATAGAATCCATGGAGGCTTGGTTAATTGGATTTGAGAAGCAATTAGATCGTATTCCTCACCAACGCCCTGTGCATCTGTAACCTGTACCCTTTCAAAACCACCTTCGACAGTCAAGTCTGCCTTCCTCACCACTAGCTTCCCCTGCTTGCTAACTCTACACTAGAACAGCTCGATCTTCTCCCTTCTCCCATTGGGCAGAAGATCTGAGTGCCTGGAGGCAATGTACCACCTCAAGGGCAGCTTCTGTCCCATCCCACTGTTACCAGACTCTTGAATGGACCTCTTCTATGGTAAGATGCACTCCTTATGGCCTCGTTATGATCTTGCGCTTTATCGCACTGCACTCTTTCTGTGGCTTTTACACTTCATTTGGCGCTGTTATCCTTTTACCTTGCTCTAGCTCAGTGCACTGTGTATTGATCAGTAAGCAAGACAAGGTTTTCACTGGATTTTGGTTCATGTGACAATAATAAATCAATTCCAGCATTTCACCTGCTTTTCTCTCTGTTTAGTTGATGATTTGCCTTCGGATCTTTTTCATGAGTCAGGCTCCTCCGTGTTAACCTCATTCACCCCATGGAAGACTCCAAACATCCTCGCTGTCAGCTGTTCTACTGTGTACTTCTTGGATCTTCGCCTCCCCTGCCCTTTCCTCCGTTGATTGTGACTTAGTGTAGTGGTTAGCATAATCGTTAGCAGCAGTGCTCACCAATTGCGGTTCAATTCTCGCTGCTGTCTGTAAGGAGTTTGTATGTTCTCCCCGTGACCACGTGGGTTTCCCCCAGGTGCTCTGGTTCTCCCCCTACAGTCCAAAAAAAGATGTACGTTTTAGGGTTGGCGAGCTGCGGCGTGATGTGTTGACGTTGGAAACGTGGTGATACTTGCAAGCTGCCCCCAGCACTTTTTCGTTGTTGGTTTTTAATGCATAATGACACATTTCATTGTACGTTTCTACATATGTGGGACAAATAAAGGCAATTTATTTAATTTTTATGAAAGACCTGCTCCATATGTTTGTGCTGCAGAGTCTGGCCGGCGTTTCAGTGGAGAGGCCTGGGGCAGCAGGGACCAGCTCTTCCAGGAGATGGGAACAGCCTTCGTGCAGAGGCAGCAGCTGAGGGCCGAACTGGCCACCAGCTTCCTGGAGCACCTCTGCCTGCTGGACATCGACTCCGAGCCCACCAGCGCCCGCAACACCAGCATCATCTGCACCATTGGTAAGCTGCTGGGGCCCAGGATCGGACTGTGCACTTGTTCTGTGGAGGGTGGAGCAGCAGGAGTGGGAGAAATGAACAGGGGCTACATATGGTCTCTCAGGCCAGTGGACCTGCCCTGGTGTGAGAAGGATCTGACTTGCTCTGTATGGAACCCAGCCCTCCCCCTCTCCTCTCTCCCCCTTCTCCCCTCCCTCACCCTCTCCCTCCTCTCTCTCTTTTTCCATCCTTTTCTAATTTATGGTAACCCATTCTCCTTGTGTTACTCCCGCACTCCCACCAACCCATCCAAGGAGAGAGAAGGGGGAAGAGTGTAAATGTACTCTGTGCTCAATTTAATCCTTCCCTCCTACAAAGCCTATAACCATTTTTCTTGCATCTCTTTGCCTGTCCAAGAGTCTCTTAAATGCCCCTAATGTATGAGTTTCTACCACCACTCCTGGTGGCGTGTTCTACACATCCACTCTCTGTGTAAAAAAACTTACTTTTGACATCCCCACAATACTTTCCTCCAATCACTTTAAAGTTATGGCCCCTCATAATTTCCACCATAGGAAAAGATCTCTGGTGGTCTGCTCTGTCAATGCCTTTTATCTTATACACCTTTATCAAGTCACCTTTCATCCTCCTTCGTTCCAAAGAGAAACGCCCTAGCGTGCTCAACCTTTCCTCATAAGATATGTTCTCTAATCCAGGCAGTATCCTCGTAAATCCCCCCTGTATCCTCTCTGAAACTTCTAATTTCTTCCTATAGCAAGATGACCAGAACTGAAAACAATTCATGTCTATCTAACAGCCTCTTGAACTCCGCTGTTGAATCTGCTTCCAGCACTTCCTGGTGAACCTCTCTTTCTGTAATGGGGTGACCAGAATTGCTCACGATCCTCGAACTGAAACCAAGCCACGGACTTCCTGACTCTTCTACTCAGTGGTCTGAATGATGAAGGCATGTGTGCCTCCTGTTCTCCATGTTTCTGGTAGAACGACCTTCATTCCAGGGTGGAACAGCCAAAGGGAATGCTGGTATTGCTGGGTTGGCCATTCTCTGATCACAGCCGGTACTAGCCCATCTCTGGACTGTACCATACCAGTCTGAGTGTATCAGTCAATATCGCTCTCTCACCCTTCCTACCCCTCCCTCTCCCTCCCTTCCTCCCTCTCCCTCTCTCTCTCCCTTTCCCTCCCTCCCTCTCTCTCACCCTCTCCCCTCTCACCCTCTCTCACCCTCTCTCTCACCCTCTTCTCTCCCTCTCCTTCTCTCTCTCCCTTTCCCTCCCTCCCTCTCTCTCACCCTCTCTCTCACCCTCTTCTCTCCCTCTCCTTCTCTCTCTCCCTTTCCCTCCCTCTCTCTCACCCTCTCCCCTCTCACCCTCTCTCACCCTCTCTCTCACCCTCTTCTCTCCCTCTCCCTTTCCCTCCCTCTTTTTTACCCTCTCCCCTCTCACCCTCTCTCTCCTTCTCTCACCGTCTCCCTCTCCTTCTCTCTCTCTCTCACCCTCTCCCCTCTCTCCCTCTCACCCTCTCTCTCACCCTCTTCTCTCCCTCTCCTTCTCTCTCTCTCCCTCTCTCACCTTCTCTCTCCCTCTCTCTCACCCCTCTCTCCCTCACCCTCTCTCACCTTCTCTCTCCCTCTCTCACCCTCTCTCACTCCCTCTCTCTCTCCCTTTCCCTCCCTCTTTCTCACCCTCTCCCCTATCTCCCTCTCACTCTCTCACCTTCTCTCTCCCTCTTCCTCTCCTTCTCTCTCACCCTCTCTCTCCCTCTCCCTCTCTTTCTCCCTTTCCCTCCCTCCCTCTTTCTCACCCTCTGCCCTCTCTCCCTCTCTCACCCTCTCTCTCACCTTCTCTCTCCCTCTCTCACCCTCTCTCACTCCCTCCCTCTCTCTCTCCCTCACTCACCCTCTCTCACCTTGTCTCTCCTTCTCTCACCCTCTCACTCCCTCCCTCTCTCTCTCACCCTCTCTCTCTCCCTCTTTCTCACCCTCTGCCCTCTCTCCCTCTCTCACCCTCTCTCACCTTCTCTCTCCCTCTCTCTCTCCCTCACTCACCCTCTCTCACCTTTTCTCTCCTTCTCTCACCCTCTCACTCTCTCCCTCCCTCTCTCTCTCTTTCCCTCCCTCCCTCTTTCTCACCCTCTCCCCTATCTCCCTCACCCTCTCTCTCACCTTCTCTCTCCCTCTTCCTCTCCTTCTCTCTCACCCTCTCTCTCTCCCTCTTTCTCACCCTCTCCTCTCTCTCCCTCCCTCCCTCTCTCTCACCCTCTCCCCTCTCTCTCTCACCCTCTCTCTCACCTTCTCTCTCCCTCTTTCTCACCCTCTCTCACCCTCTCCTCTCTCTCCCTCCCTCCCTCTCTCTCACCCTCTCCCCTCTCTCCCTCACACCCTCTCTCACCTTCTCTCTCCCTCTCTCACCCTCTCACTCTCTCCCACCCTCTCCCTTTCCCTCCCTCCCTCTTTCTCACCCTCTCCCCATCTCCCTCTCACGCTCTCTCTCACCTCTCACTCTCTCACCTTCTCTGTCTCTCACCCTCTCTCTCACCTTCTCTGTCTCTCACCCTCTCTCTCATCTTCTCTGTCTCTCACCCTCTCTCTCACCTTCTCTCTCCCTCTCTCACCCTCTCTCTCCCTCTCTCACTCTCCCTCTCTCTCCCTCCCTCTTTCTCACCCTCTCCCCTCTCTCCCTCTCTCACCCTCTCTCTCACCTTCTCTGTCTCTCACCCTCTCTCTCCTTTTCTCACTCTCTCCCTCCCTCTCTCTCTCTCCCTTTCCCTCCCTCCCTCTTTCTCACCCTTTCACCTCTCTCCCTCTCTCACCCTCACCCTTTCCCTCCCTCCCTCACTCTCTCCCTCTGGATTGCAGGGCCAGCATCCCAGTCGGTGGAAACTCTGAAGGAGATGGTGAAAGCTGGCATGAATATCGCTCGCCTCAACTTCTCCCATGGGACGCACCAGGTGAGACACAAAATCCACCACCCCTTGAAACTCCAGTAATCCTGAGAACACCCCCACCTCCCCTGCTGAACAACTCCTCCACCCTCCACCCCCAAGTGGGGAGGGGGAGTTCCATTTGGAGGACCAGTGAACTGGTTACCCCAATGAAGGAATCAGTCTTATTAGTAATCAGCCTCTTATTGCCACATGTATTGAGACAGGAAAACATTTGTTTGTTTGCCATCCAAACAGATCGTTGCAAGCGTCTGTACATTGACGCAGTACAAAGCGAAAAGCACTGCCAGAATACAGAGTAGAGTGTTACAACACAGACGGACCAAGTGCAGGAGCCACGATGAAGTAGATAGAGAGGTTAGGGATTCATCTTCAGAGTGAGAGGCCCATTCGACAATCTGATAACAGTGGGATAGAGCGGTCCTTGAGCCTGGTGGTAGGCACTTTCAGGCTTTTGTATCTTCTGTCCGATGAGAGAGGGGAGAAGAGAGAATGTCCCGGGTGGGCGGGAGGGGTCCCCAACTATATTGTAAGCACAAGAAATTCTTTAGATGCTGAAAATCCAGAGTAACACACAAAAAATGTTGGTGGAACTCAGTAGGTCAGGCAACATCTATGGAGAGGAATAAAGAGACAATGTTTCAGGCCGAGACTCTGTTCCTCTCCGTAGATGCTGACCGACTTGCTGAGTTCCTCTAGCATCTTGTGTATGTTTCCCTGATTATATTGAGTGTTTTCCTAGACAATGGGAAGTACAGTTGGAGTCAATGGAGGGAAGGCTGTTTTCTTCAAGTTCTGATGTCCTCTGTAGGGGAGTGTGTGAATTGGTTCAGGGCAACGATTAAATCCCTTTCCAGTTCAAGTTAAAGTTCAGTATATTGTCATTCAATTGTACACAATATACCGCCAAACGTAACAATGTTCCTCTGGACACAACACAGTACATAACTCACACAGTAATATTATCACTAGTAAATAAACAAATAATAAGGAGCATTTATGACACAAGTTTAAAAAGTAAACAGTACAACACTTTATATGTGATGAGATGTGGGTGGCATCAGGGAGTTTAGTAATCTCACAACCCAGTTGTGTTCCCATCCTAACAGTTCTTGCTCTAATGTTGCAGTACTTCCCCTGATGGTAGGTGGTCAAAGAGATTGTTAGACAGATGGGTGGGCTTATTGACAATGTTGTGTACACAGTGTTCTTGATAGGTAGAAGAGAGACCCCAATGATCCTCTCCCACTTCTGCTAACTTTGCCTCCCTCCTGTTGACTCTGGCTGGGCGGGAGAGTGATGGGGACACAGTACAGTACTCCTCACCCCACTGACCAATCTATCACTTTGCATCAATCTGACTCTGTACTCCTCTTTCCCCTTGACCACAGTACCATGCCACCACTGTTAACAACCTACGACAGGCTCTGGAGAGCTTCTCCTCAAGTCCCTTGTACCACAGGACGGTGGGCATCGCCCTCGACACCAAGGGACCTGAAATTCGTACTGGACTCGTCAGAGGGGTGAGTGACCATGGCGGGGACAGAGTATGGAGTTAATGGTCGCCTGACCCAACTGAGGCTGGCCCACCACATAGGTCTAGAACCAGGGGTCCAGCTCTCTCAGACTGGACATTGGAGGCTGAGGATTCAATACTCAGGCTTGTGGATCTCTGGGTTTCTCCTATGCACTGCGCATCCAATCATGGATTTGGGGAATGGCTGGGAAAGATTGGAATCAACTGATTGATTGATGGAGTGAAATCAAGAGGTGCAATATAATATGGAAGTCAGGGGATATGCATTTAGAATAACTGATCTCTGGAAGTGAGTTAAAGCTGGTGTCTAATCCAAGGATTCAGGGGGTTTATATATAGAATAACAGATCCCTGGGAGTGAGTTATAGGCCGGGATTTAATCTCGGGGTTCAGGGAGATTTGTATATGGAATAACAGATCTCAGGGAGTGGGCTACAGGGTGGGATCTTGGTTTTATGTAAGGGAACTGGTATTGGGGGTTGAGAGGTCAGGTACAAGTGTTGAGAGTTTGGGTCAGATAACACTGTTGGGTGCGGGCTCAGGGGTCACAGTTTGGGGGGTTTGGTCAAGGGTTGGGACATTGATATTGGCTGGATCCACTCACCCCCCTGGTCTTGGGTCACACAGAGCGAGTCGGGGCAGGTGGAGCTGGTGAAGGGGTCGGAGGTCACAGTCACCACTGACAGCAGCTTCGAGGAAAAATGTGACGAGAGCATTATCTTCGTGGACTACGCCAACCTCCCACAGGTGGTTAGTGTCGGAGGGAAGATCTTCCTGGATGATGGGCTCATCTCGCTGTTCATCAAGGAGATCGGTAGGACCTCCCCTGCTTCTCCTCTTCCTCCTCCCCTTCTCTCTCCCCCAAGCATCTATCTCTTCCCCCTTCCCCTCTCCCCAAAGCTCCCTCCTCCTCCTTCCCCTCCCCTTCCCTCCACCCCGTCACACTCCTCTCCCTCACACCACTCTTCTTCCATTCTTCCTCATCTCCCCTTCCATCTCCTTTCTCTCACATTCTAACCCCCCATCCACCTCCACATCCCTTCCCTGCCCATCCCTCCAAACAACCTTCTCCTTACCACACCTCCCCCCCACCCCCCCCACCCAGGCCCTCCTTCACTCCACTTCATAACTTTGTAACTCTCCATTAGATTTCCGGCAAAACACATCACTACTAATATCTTCCATGTTCAATACTTTTAGCAACTTTATAGAACACTACAGGCCCTTCAGCCCATGATGTTGTGCTGACCTTTTAACCTTCTCAGTGATCAATTTAACCCTTCCCTCCCACATAGCCCACCATCTTTCTTTCATCCATGTGCCTATCTTAATCTCCTTAATGTATCTGCCTCTACCCCCACCCCGGCAGCCTGTTCAATGCACTTACCCCTCTCTGTTTAAAAAAATCTGCATCTGCCACCATCTCCTACTTTCCACTAATCACCTTTAAAAGGATGTCTTCTGATATTGACTATTTCCGTCCTGTGAAAGGTCTCTGGCTATTCATTTGATCTATGCCTCTTATTATCTTGAACACATTTATGAAATCGCCTCTCAGCCTCCTTCTCTCCAAAGATAAAAGCCCTAGCTTGCTCAACTTTCCTCATCAGACATGCTCTCTAGGAAAACTCCTGGTAAATCTCCGCTGCACCTTCTCAAAAGGACTAACCAAGTGTGACAGTGGAAAAGTGTGTATGGAACCAGAGGAGACAGCAGAGCTACTTAATGAGTACTTTGCTTCAGTATTCACTACGGAAAAGGATCTTGGCGATTGTAGGGATGATTTACTGCAGACTGAAAAGCTTGAGCATGTAGATATTAAGAAAGAGGATGTGCTGGAGTTTTTGGAAAGCATCAAGTTGGATAAGTCACCGGGACCGGATGAGTTGTACTCCAGGCTACTGTGAGAGGTGAGGGAGGAGATTGCTGAGCCTTTGGCGATGATTTTTGAATCATCAATGGGGACGGGAGAGATTCTGGAGGATTGGAGGGTTGCGGATGTTGTTCCTTTATTCAAGAAAGGAAGTAGAGATGGCCCAGGAAATTATAGACCAGTGAGTCTTACTTCAGTGGTTGGTAAGTTGATGGAAAAGATCCTGAGAGGCAGGATTTATGAACATTTGAAGAGGCATAATATGATTAGGAATAGTCAGCATGGATTTGTCAAAGGCAGGTCGTGGCTTTCAAGACTGATTGGATTTTTTGAGGATGTGACTAAACACATTGATGAAGGTAGAATAGTAGGTGTAGTGTATATGGATTTCAGTAAGGCATTTGACAAGGCCTATTGAGAAAGTAAGGAGGCATGGGATCCAAGTGGACATTGCTTTGTGAATCCAGAACTGGCTTGCCCACAGAAGGCAAAGAGTGGTTGTAGACGGGTCATATTCTGCATGGAGACCGGTGACCAGTGGAGTGCCTCAGGGATCTGTTCTGGGACACCTACTCTTCGTGAGTTTTATAAATGACCTGGATGAAGAAGTGGAGGGATGGGTTAGTAAATTTGCTGATGACACAAAAGTTGGGGGTGTTGTGGATAGTATGGAGGGCTGTCAGAGGTTACAGCAGGACATTGATAGGATGCAAAACTGGGCTGAGAAGTGGCAGATGGAGTTCAACCCAGATAAGTGTGAGGTGGTTCATTTTGGTAGGTCAAATATGATGGCAGAATATAGTATTAAGGGTAAGACTTTTGGCAGTGTGGAGGATCAGAGGGATCTTGCTCAAAGCAGCTACAAAGGTTGACTCTGTGGTTAAGAAGGCATAGGTTGCGTTGGCCTTCATCAATCATGGGATTGAGTTTAAGAGCCAAGAGGTAACGTTACAGCTATATAGGACCCTGGTCAGACCCCACTTGGAGTACTGTGCTCAGCTCTGGTCGCCTCAGTACAGGAAGGATGTGGAAACTATAGAAAGGGTGCAGATGAGATTTACAAGGATGCTGCCTGGATTGGGGAGCATGCCTTATGAGAATAGGTTGAGTGAAATCGGCCTTTTTCCTGGGAGCAACAGAGGATGAGAGGTGGCCTGATAGAAATGTACAAGATGATGAGAGGCATTGATCGTGGATAGTCAGAGGCTTTTCCCCAGGGCAAAAATGGCTAGCACGAGAGGGCACAGTTTTAAGATGCTTGGAAGTAGGTACAGGGGAGATGTCAGCGGTACGTTTTTTACGCAGAGAGTGGTGAGTGCGTGGAATGGGCTGCTGGCAATGGTGGTGAAGGTGGATACAATAGGATCTTTTAAGAGACTCCTGGACAGGTATATGAGCTCAGAAAAATAGGGGTGTATGGATAATTTCTCAGGTAAGGATGTGTTTGGCACAGCTTTGTGGGCTGAAGGGCCTGTAAGATTTCCTATGTTTCTAAAAGCTTTCACATCCTTCCTAGAATGAGGGACCCAGAACTGAACATAATTATTTTGCATTATTTGTCTGTATTAAACAGTCTGTGGATCTGTGCTTGTCCCTTGATCTTCTGGGACAGTGCACTGAGCCGCAGCTGATGAGTTGGAGATTGTGGGGCAGTGGTTGCCCAGCTGATCTTTGACTGGCTGTGTGCCTGCTTAGGGCCAGGTCAGTGCTTGACGGAGGTGGAGAACGGAGGGGTTCTGTGCAGCCGGAAGGGGGTGAACCTGCCCGGGGCGGCCCTTGACCTTCCGGCCATCTCTGAGCGCGATGCCCGTGACCTGCGCTTCGGTCTGGAGCTTGGGATCGATATGGTCTTCGCTTCCTTTGTCCAGAGGGCAGAGGATGTCCGGATCATCCGCCAGATCCTTGGGGAGGAGGGCAAAGACATCAAGATCATCAGCAAGATCGAGAATCACGAAGGAGTGCGGCAGTAAGTGGGCAGGGTCAAAAGCCAGAGTTTTGGGGTCAGGGTTTAAGCGATGACCCTAAATCCACCTCTGACCGAAGACTGCATTCTGACCCTGAGGGGAGGGTCCAGGTGTTAGAGTATGGGGTTCAGGGGTCAAAATGCAGGACAGGGGGTCAGATTTTAGGGGTCATTGTAGGATTTAGGTCAGTCGATGGGATTAAGCGGCCAGAGTTCAAGGGTCAGAATGTGGGATTTATGAGTCAGAGTGTAGGGCTCAGAGGCTGGAGTACCTGTTTCAGGGGTTGGGGGGTCAGTTTCCAAGTTGAGAAATCAGTTGTTAGAGTTACAGGGTCAGGGGTCAGTGCTTGAGGTCAGGAAGTAGTTTATAGGGTCAACATGCCAGGTTTGTGGTGGGAAGTTGGCTTCAGTGTGCAGGGTCAGGCATCAGAGTATTGGGGTGAGATTTGGGTTCATTGTGAACTTGGTGAAGCAATTCAAGGTTCAGGGAATGAGGTCAAGAGTCAGATTATAGGGGCATGGTTCAAGGGCCAGGTGAAAGGTCATATGTCAGCATATAGGGTCAGGATTCAGCATATGAACACAGGTAAAGTCAGTGTGTAGGGTCTTCTAGGGTTAGCAGATGGGGTAAGTTAAGGGGCCGCACCGGTCTCAGTAAGATGGAGAGGTTTGCACAGCCCCACAGTACGGAGTCTCTATGTGCAGGTTTGACGAGATTCTGGAAGTCAGTGACGGGATCATGGTTGCTCGGGGCGACCTGGGGATCGAGATCCCACCGGAGAAGGTCTTTCTGGCTCAAAAAATGATGATTGGCCGATGTAACTACGCTGGAAAACCAGTCATCTGTGCCACGCAGGTCTGTTCTGGAGTGGGGAGGGGGCGACCCTCACTGGGGCAAGTAACTAACACACACACACACACACACACACACACATATACACACACACACACACACACACACACACACACACACACACACACACACACACACACACACAGACCCTCACTAGGGGATGAGTCTCACATACACACACATGCATAGTCCCCCACACCTACAAACTCCCACAGACACAAATACACACAAAGTGACCCTCACTGGGGGAAAATCACGTTCACAAATACAAATGCACACAAACACACAGAAATCCTCACTAGGGATGGGTCACACGCACACAAACTCCCACATACACATTCAACAAACTCCCACACACACATGCAAACTCCAACAGACACACACTGGCCTTCACAAGGGGACAGGTCCCAAATGCACACAGACGCCCTTACTGAGGAAAGGTCACACACACAGAGGGGCTGGGACGAGCTTGTTTTGGAGGTGGACAGTTTGGTCATTGGTGGGGTGGCAGTGACCTTGATTCTGCAGCCTTCGTGACTGTTGTGAACCCCAGCAGATGTTGGAGAGTATGGTGCAGAGACCTCGAGCCACCCGTGCAGAGAGCAGTGATGTGGCCAATGCCGTTCTGGATGGTGCAGACTGCATTATGCTGTCCGCTGAGACTGCCAAGGGTGCCTACCCCGTGGAGGCCGTCCGCACGCAGCATGCGGTGAGTCCAGTGAGAAGCAGTGCTGGTCAGGATCAAGGTCAGGCAGGGGAGGAGAAGTAGGGAGAGATGTCACTGAAGGCACTGTCAGCAGTCAGTCAGAGTCACCGGAATACCCTTTCCATCTCCCACATCCTTCAAAAACAAGAGATTCTGCAGATGCTGGGAATTTTGAGCAATACAGACAATGCTGATCGCCTTTCCCCTCACCTGGTCTCACCTATCACCTACCAGCCTGTACTCCTCCCCTCCCACCACTTTCTTATTCCGTCATTTGCCCCCTTCTTCTCCAGACCCGGTGGTGTCTCAGCCTGAAACATTGACTGTTTATTCCCTTCCATGGATGCTGCCCGACCTGCTGAGCTCCTCCGGTATTTTGAGTGTGTTGCCTGCGATCTCTTCCTGCAGCATGCCTGGCTATCGTTAGACCATAAGAGACGATAAATATAGGATCAGAATAGACCATTTGGCCCATTGGGTCTGCCCCGTCATTCCATCATGGTTGATTTATTATCCCTCTCATTCTGTTATCCACTCTCCTGCCTTCTCCTCTTAACCTTTGACGTCCTGACTAATCAAGAACCTGTCAACCTCTGCTTTAAATATGCCAATGACTTGGCCTTCACAGCCGTCTGTGGCAATGAATTCCATAGATTCACTACCCTGTGGTTGAAGAAGTTCCTTCCCATCTCTGTTCTAAATGAATATCTCTCTATTCTGAGGCTGTGCCATCTGGTCCTGGACTCCCCCAGCAGAGGAAACATCCTGAGAGATGTATTAGGAGTCTTGACCTCACAATCCACTTCACTTGGTGACATACCCAAATGCTGGAGGGACTCAGCAGGTCAGGCAGCATCTGTGGAGAGGAATAAAGAGTTGACATTTTGGATCGAGACTCTTCATCAGGATGTCCTAATGAAGGGTCTTGGCCTGAAACGTTGACTGTTTATTCCTCTCCAAAGATGCTGCCTGACCTGCTGAGTTTTGGTTTATTATTGTTCAGTGTACTGAGATACAGTGAAAAGCTGGAGACACAAGAGACTGTAAACACTGGAGTCTGGAACAACACACAATCTGCTGGAGGAACTCAGTGGGTTGAGCGGCATCTACAGAAACCACGGTAGCACAACAGTTAGCACAACTCTGTTACAGCTTGGGGCATCAGAGTTCAATTCTGCCATCCTCTGTAAGGAAGTTTGTACATTCTTCCCATGTACACATGGGTTTTCACTGGATGCCCTGGTTCCCTCTTGTAGTCCAGAGACGAGCCAGTTAGTAGGTTAATTGGTTATTGTAAATTGTCCTGTGATTAGGCAGGTTGCTGGGCAGTGCAGCCCACTGGGCCAGAAGGACCTGTTCCAGACGGTATCTCTAAATGAATTAATTAATGAAATCTTTTCCTTCCACAGATGTTGTCTGATCTGCTAAATCTCTCCAGTTTTTCCACGTGTTGCTTTTGAGGAAAGCTCTTGTTTAATACTGTCCAGGTAGATGATTCCATACATTGTAAAGGGGATTACAGGTGCATGGGAGAGGAGCTGGCCAAAGTCGATTGGAAGAGGTCACTAGCAGTCATGACAGTCGAGCAGCAATAGCTGGAGTTTCTGGGAGCAATTCAGAAGGAGTAGGATAGATAGACAATAGACAATAGGTGCAGAAGTAGACCATTCAGCCCTTTGAGCCTGCACTGCCATTTTGAGATCATGGCTGATCAATTACTATCAGGATGTATCCCAAAGAAGAAGTATTCAGAAGGCACAGGATGATCCAACCATGGATAATGAGGGAAATCAAAGCCAACATAAAAGCAAAGGAGAGACACATAAAAGAGGAAAATTAGTGGGGACTTAGTGGATCGGGAAAAATTTTAAAAACCAACAGAAGGCAACTTAAAAAGCCATAAGGTGGGAAAAGATTAAATATGACAGTAAGCTGGTCAATTATATTAAAGAGGATACCAAAAGTTTATTCTGATTTATAAAGCATAAAAGAGAAGAGAGAGTGGAAGTTGGACCACTGGAAAATGATACTGGAGAGGTAGTAATGGGGGACAAAGAAATGGTAGACAAACTGAATAAACATTTTGCATCTGTCTTTACTGCGGAAGATACTAGCAGTATGCCAGATGTTCGAGAGTGTCAAGGGGCAGAAGTGAGTGCAGTTGCTATTACTAGGGGGAAGGTGCTTGGGAAGGTGAAAGATCTGAAGGTAGGTAAGTCACCTGGACCAGATGGACTATACCCCAGGGGTGGCTGAAGGTACTTTAGGGGCATTAGTAATGACTTTTCAAGAATCAATAGATTCTGGCATGATTCCAGAGGACTGGAACATAAATGTGACTCCACTCTTCAAGAAGAGACGAAGGCAGAAGAAAGGAAATCATAGGCCAATTAGCCTTACCTTAGTTGGAAAAATGTTGAAGTGGCTTGTTAAGAATGAGGTATCAGGGTACTTGGATGCACATGATAAAATAGGCCAAAGTAAGCATGGTTTCCCTAAGGGAAAATCTTGCCTGACAAATCTGTTGGAATTCCTTGAGGAAGTAACAAGCAGGATAGACAAAAGAGAACCGGTGGATGTTGTGTGCTTGGATTTTTAGAAGGCTTTTGACAAAATGCTGCACATGAGCAAGATAAGAGCCCATCATAATATAAGAAAGGTACTGGCATGGATAGAACATTGGCTGAATGGCAGGAGGCAAAGAATGGGAATAAAAGGGGCCTTTTCTGATTGGCTGCCAGTACTAGTCTTGTTCCGTAGGGATTCTTGTTGGGGCCGCTACTTTTTACGTGATATGCTATTGGATGATGGAATTGATGGCTTTGTGGCCAAGTTTGCGGACAATATAAGACAGGTAGAGGGGCAGGTAGTACTGAGGAAGCAGGGAGTCTGCTGAAGGACTTAGACAGATTAGGAGAATGGGCAAAGAAGTGGCAGATGGAATACAGTGTCAGGAAGTTCATGGTCAGGCTCTTTGGTCAAAGAAATAAAAGCGGAGACTTTTTTAAATGGGGAGAAAATTCAAAAAGGAGACTTGGGCGTCCTTGTGCGGGATTCCCTAAAGGTTAACTTGCAAGTTGAGTCAGTGGTAAGGAAGACAATTGCAATGTCTTTCGAGAGGACTAGAATATAAAAAGCAAAGATGTAATGCTGAGGCTTTAAAAGACACTGGCGAGGCCTCACTTGGAGCAGTGAGCAGTTTTGGGCCCTTTATCTAAGCATGTGCTGACATTGGAGAGGTTCAAAGGAGGTTCACGAGAATGATCCCAGGAATGAAAGGCTTATAGTGTGAGGAGCGTTTGATGGCTCTGGCCCTGTTCTTGCTTGAAGTTAGAAAAAAGGGGTGGGAGGGATCTCATTAAAACCTATCGAATGTTGAAAGGCCCAGATAGAATGGATGTGGAGAGGATATTTCCTATAGTGGGGGAGTCTCAGACCAGAGGGCACGGATAGAGTGGATGTGGAGAGGATGTTTCCTATAGTGGGGGAGTCTCGGACCAGAGGACAGGGATAGAGTGGATGTGGAGAGGATATTTCCTATAGTGGGGGAGTCTCGGACCAGAGGGCACGGATAGAGTGGATGTGGAGAGGATGTTTCCTATAGTGGGGGAGTCTCGGACCAGAGGGCACGGATAGAGTGGATGTGGAGAGGATGTTTCCTATAGTGGGGGAGTCTCGGACCAGAGGGCACAGCCTCAAAATAGAGGGACATCCATTCAGAATAGAGGTGAGGAGGAATTTCTTTATTCAAATGGTGGTGCCACAGATAGCTGTGGTGGCCTGGTCATTGGATGTATTTAAGGTGGAGGTTGATAGGTTCATGATTATTCGGGGTATGAAAAGTTACAGGGAGCAGGCAAGAGAATAAGCTTGAGAGGGAAATGGATCAGCCATAATGGAACGGCCGAGCAGACTTGATGGGTCAAGTGGCCTAATTCTGCTCCTATGTCTTATGATCTCATGGTCTTATGGGGAGAAAATTCAAAAAAGAGACTTGGGAGTCATTATGCAAGATTCCTGAAAGGTTAGCTTGCAAGTTGAGTCAGTGGTAGTAAAAGGAAAGCAGAATGCATAATAGAGTGTTACAGTTACAGAGAAAGTGCAGTGCAGTCATGAATAAAGAGCAAGGGCCATGATGAGGTACACTGGGAGATCAAGAGTTCGTCCCTTAGCCTATGAGATCTCTGTTAAAGAGTCTGCTAACAGCGGGATAGAAGCTGTCCTTGGGCCTGTTGGTACATGTTTTCAGGCTTTTGAAATTATTTTTCCGATGGGAAAGTGGAGAAGTGAGAATATCTGGGATGGCTGAGATCTTTGATCATGCTGGCTGCTTTACCTAGTATAGAACATGTCTTCGGAGGAGAAGCTGGTGTGTGTGTTTTCCCGGGATGACCCATACCCTGTGCTTTGTTCATGGGTGTGTGTGTGTTTTCCTGGGATGACCCGTACCCTGTGCTCTGTTCGCGGTGTGTGTGTGTTTTCCCGGGATGACCCGTACCCTGTGCTCTGTTCATGGGTGTGTGTGTGGATGCAAAATGTTCTGGGTCAAAAGTAAAGCTTATTGGAGGGAAATAAGTTTGTATAGTTTGAAGGCAAAGATCAGTTGCTGTGGTGGGATTGAGTGAGAGAGGGTTTGATGTGCAAGATGGGAGGAGAGAGGGGAAGATCATAAACTCAAAAGATTCTGCAGATGCTGAAAATCCAGAGTAACACACACAAAATGTTGGAGAAACTCAGCAGGTCAGGCAGCATCTATGGAGGAGAATAAACCTTGTGTTTACAATGTCGATATTCTTGCATTCTCTGCACATCCTCATGCCCATCTAAGAGCCTCTTAAACATTTCTCCACCACCAACTTTGGCAGTGTATTTCAGGCACCCACTTCTCTTCTGTGTGGAAAAAAAGCATATCCATATAACATATAACAATCACAGCACGGAAACAGGCCATCTTGGCCCTCCTAGTCCATGTCGAACTCTTAATCTCACCTAGTCCCACCTACCCGCACTCAGCCCATAACCCTCCACTCCTTTCCTGTCCATATACCTATCCAATTTTACCTTAAATGACACAACTGAACTGGCCTCTACTACTTCTACAGGAAGCTCATTCCACACAGCTATCACTCTCTGAGTAAAGAAATACCCCCTCGTGTTTCCCTTAAACTTCTGCCCCCTAACTCTCAAATCATGTCCTCTCGTTTGAATCTCCCCTACTCTCAATGGAAACAGCCTATTCATGTCAACTCCATCTATCCCTCTCAAAATTTTAAATACCTCGATCAAATCCCCCCTCAACCTTCTACGCTCCAATGAATAGAGACCTAACTTGTTCAATCTTTCTCTGTAACTTAAGTGCTGAAACCCAGGTAATATCCTAGTAAATCGTCTCTGCACTCTCTCTAATTTACTGATATCTTTCCTATAATTCAGTGACCAGAACTGCACATAATATTCTAAATTTGGCCTTACCAATGCCATGTACAATTTTAACATTACATTCCAACTTCTGTACTCAATGCTTTGATTTATAAAGGCCAGCGTTCCAAAAGCCTTCTTCACCACCCTATCTACATGAGACTCCACCTTCAGGGAACTGAGCACTGTTATTCCTAGATCTCTCTGTTCCTCTGCATTCCTCAATGCCCTACCATTTACCCTGTATGTTCTATTTGGATTATTCCTGCCAAAATGTAGAACCTCACACTTCTCAGCATTAAACTCCATCTGCCAACGTTCAGCCCATTCTTCTAACTGGCATAAATCTCCCTGCAAGCTTTGGAAACCCACCTCATTATCCACAGCACCTCCTACCTTAGTATCATCGGCATACTTACTAATCCAATTTACCACCCCATCATCCAGATCATTTATGTATATTACAAACAACATTGGGCCCAAAACAGATCCCTGAGGCACCCCGCTAGTCACCGGCCTCCATCCCGATAAACAATTATCCACCACTACTCTCTGGCACCTCCCATCTAGCCACTGTTGAATCCATTTTATTACTCCAGCATTAATACCTAACGATTGAACCTTCTTAACTAACCTTCCATGTGGAACTTTGTCAAAGGCCTTGCTGAAGTCCATATAGACTACATCCACTGCCTTACCCTCGTCAACATTCCTCGTAAGTTCTTCAAAAAATTCAATAAGGTTTGTCAAACATGACCTTCCACGCACAAATCCATGCTGGCTACTCCTAATCAGATCCTGTCTATCCAGATAATTATTAATACTATCTCTAAGAATACTTTCCATTAATTTACCCACCACTGATGTCAAACTGACAGGTCTATAATTGCTAGGCTTCCTTCTAGAACCCTTTTTAAACAATGGAACCACATGAGCGATACGCCAATCCTCCGGCACAATCCCCGTTTCTAATGACATCTTAAAGATCTCCATCAGAGCTCCTGCTATTTCTACACAAACTTCCCTCAAGGTCCTGGGGAATATCCTGTCAGGACTCGGAGATTTATCCACTTTTAAATTTCTTAAAAGCACCAGTACTTCCACCTCTTTAATTGTCATAGGTTCCATAACTTCCTTACTTGTTTCCCACATCTTACACAATTCAATATCCTTCTCCTTAGTGAATATCAAAGAGAAGAAATCGTTCAAAATCTCTCCCATCTCCCTCGGCTCCACACATAGCTGACCACTCTGATTCTCTAAGGGGCCAATTTTATCCCTCACTATCCTCTTGCTTTTAATATAACTGTAGAAACCTTTCGGATTTACTTTCACCTTATTTGCCAAACCAACCTCGTATCTTCTTTTAGCTTTCCTTTTTGAACTTTCCCTGCCTCACCTTAAATGAAGGCGGGAGAATGATACCAGCTATCTAAACCAGGGGTTCCCAACCTCAGGCCCACGGACCCCTTCCTTAATGGTATTAGTCCAAGGCTTAAAAAAAGTTGGGTACCCCTGCTCGTAACCTGTGTGGATGAGTGTGACCCTACAAAGACTTACTGTACATTTCCAAACCAAAAGCTGTGGATGAACCAGGAGGTACGTCGTCTGCTGAAGGCTAGATCTGTGGCATTAAGTCTGGCGACCCAGGTCTATATCAGAAAACCAGGTATGATTTGCAGAGGGCTATTTCAAGGGCGAGGAGACAATTTCAAACAAAGTTGGAGGTGACATCGGATGTACGACAACTGGAAGGGTTGGCAAGACATTACTTCCTGCAAAGTGAAACCCAATAATAGCATGAATGGCGGCGATGTTTCACTACCAGATGAACTCAACACCTTCTCTGGCTGCTTTGAAAGGGAGAACACAACTACAGCTGTGAAGATCCCTGCTTCACCCAGTGACCCTGTGATCTCTATCTCTGAGGCCCATGTTAGGCTGTCTTTAAAGAGGGTGAACCCTCGAAAGGCGGAGGTTCCCACTTGCTTTAAAGAGGCAACAGTTGTACCAGTGCCTAAGAAGAATAATGTGAGCTGCCTTAATGACTATCACCCAGTAGCACTCACATCTACAGTGATGAAATGGTTTGAGAAGTTAGTCATGACTAGACTGAACTCTTGCCTCAGCAAGGACCTGGACCCACTGCAATTTGCCTATCGCCACAATAGGTCAATGACAGATATAATCTCAATGACTCTTCACTCGGCCTTAGACCACCTGGACAACACAAACGCCTATGTCAGGATGCTGTTCATCGACTATAGCTCAGCATTTAATACCACCATTCCCACAGTCCTGATTGAGAAGTTACAGAACCTGGGCCTCTGTACCTCCCTCTGCAATTGGATCCTCGATTTCCTAACCAGAAGGCCACAATCTATGGGGATTGGTGATAATATCTCTTCCTTGCTGACAATCAACACTGGTGCACCTCAAGGGTGTGTGCTTAGCCCAATGCTCTACTCTCTCTATACCCATGACCAGGCATAATTCAAATACCACCTATAAATTTGCTGATGATACAATCATTGTTGGGGGAATCTCAGATGGAGACAACAGCATACAGGAGTGAGATATGCCAACCAGTGGAGTGGTGTCGCAGCAACAACCTGGCACTCAACATCAGTAAGATGAAAGAGCTGATTGTGGACTTCAGGAAGGGTAAGATGAAGGAACGTATAACCAGTCTTCATAGAGGGAACAGAAGTCAAGAGAGTGAGCAGCTTCAAGTTCCTGGGTGTCAAGATCTCTGAGGACTTAACCTGGTCCTAACATATCGATGCAGTTATAAAGAAGGCAAGACAGTGACTATACTTAATTAGGAGTTTGAAGAGTTTTGGTATGTCAACAAATACACTCAAAAACTCCTATAGATGTACTGTGGAGAGCATTCTGATAGGCTGCATCACTGTCTGGATGGCAGGGGAGGGGGTGGGGTGGGGTTGGGGGCTACTGCACAGGACCGAAAGTAACTGCAGAGGGTTGTAAATTTAATCAGCTCCATCTTGGGTACTAGCCTACAAAGTACCCAGGGCATCTTTAAAGAGCGGTGTCCGTTATTAAGGACCTCCAGCACCCAGGGCATGCCCTTTTCTCACTGTTATCATCAGGTCAGAGATACAGAAGCCTGAAGGTACACACTCAGCGATTCAGGAACAGCTTCTTCCCCTCTGCCATCTAATTCCTAAATGGACATTGAACCCGTGAACACTACCTCACTTTTTTAATATATAATTGTTCCTGTTTTTTTTGCATGATTTTAATCTATTCAATCTATGTATAATGTAAATTGCTTTACTTTATTTATTATTATTATTTTCTTCTTCTTCTTCTATATTGTGTATTACATCGAACTGCTGCTGTGAAATTAACAAATTTCATGAAACGCGCCGGTAATAATAAACCTGATTCTGATTCTGAAACCAATTGATGCCTCTCATAGTTCTGTAAACACATTTCAGATCCCGAGGGGTCTTGGTGGGTGTGTGTAGATGCTTCCTCCTTTATGGAATCTAGAACTGTGGTCACTGCTTAAAGATCAGGGGTCACCAATGTTAGGCAGTTGGCATGGTAGATTTACAACACCAGTGCTCTCGGTTCAATTCTGTTGCTGTCAGTAAAGAGTTTGTATGGCTTTCCTATGACCGTGTAGGTTTCCTCTGGGTGTTCCTGTTTCCTCCCACATTCTAAAGGCGTTAGTAAATTGTGGGCAGGCTGCATTCACACCGCAAGCATGGCGACACTTGCGGGCTGCCCCCAGCACATCTTGGATTGTGTTGGTTGTTGACGTAATAGACACATTTCACTGTCTGTTTCAATGTACATGTGACACATTAAACTATTCTTTACATTTAGATCTTTGACTACAGTGAAACCTAATCTTCAACCAGACTAAAGATAATCTAATTTCTGAGGGTTGTGAATCTTTGGAATTCTGTACCTTAAAGAGTCCTGGAACATTTTCAGGGAATTCTGGATAAATTGTGGGAATAAGAAATAGGAGCAGGAGTAGACCATCTGTATCGCCATTCAATAAGATCATGGCTGATCTGACCATGGACTCATCGCCACCTACCTGCCTTTCCCCCTTAACCCTCAATTCCCTGACTACGCAAAAATCTATCCAACCTTCTCTTAAATATATATACTGATTCACCACACTCGTGGAAAAGCATTCTTCCTCACCTCCATCCTAAATTTATTCCCCTGAATCTTGAGGCCAAATCCCCTAGTTCTATTCTCACCCACCAGTGGAAACAACTTTCCTGCCTCTATCTTATCTATCCCTTTCATAATTTTATATGTTTCTGTAAGGTCTCCTCTCATCCTTTTGAATTCCAGCGAGTACAGTCCCAGGCGACTCGATCTCGGTTCATAGTCTGACCCCCTCATCTCTGGAATCAACCTGGTGAACCTTCTCTGCACCAGCTCCAAAGCCAATATATCCTTCACTTGAGGATATGAGTTCAAAGGATCCAGGACAGATCTTAAGTAAGGGACTGCAGCATCATTTACAGTGAGATCTGTCCTGGATCCTTTAGACGTCTAGTGCAAATGGGCAGATTCCCTGCCTTTGTTCCACTCCAGACTCTTCCCTCACCCCCTGCTGAGATTTGTATGGTTTGGGATGGGCAGTATGGCAGTGTAGCACTTAGTGCAATCATTTTACAGCACCAGCAATCACCGACCTGGGTTTGATTTCCATCACTGTCTATAAGGAGTTTGCACACTCTCCCTGTGACCATGTTTCTTCAGGATGCTCTGGTTTCCTCCCATATTCCAAAGATGTACGGGTTGGAGCTAATAAGTTGTCAGCATGCTATGTCAGTGTCAGAGGATTGAAAACACTCGTGGGCTGCCCCCAGCACAATTGACACATTTCACTGTATGTTTCAATGTACATGTGACAGATAAAGCTAATCTTAATCTTTAAAGGGACAGTCCAGTTGGTTAATTTTGGCTGGGATTCAGAGGGAAGCGGGGGCTGTAATATTAAAATAGAAGGGCCCTCCCCAAATGGCTGGCCTCTGACCTGTTCTTCCCCCTACCTCTGCACCTGACAGATCGCACGAGAGGCCGAAGCTGCTGTTTTTCACCAGCAGCTGTTTGAGGAGCTCCGGAGGTCGATGCCCCTGACCCGTGACCCCGCTGAGGTCACAGCCATTGGTGCAGTTGAGGCTTCCTTCAAATCATGTGCTGGGGCCATCGTGGTGCTGACCAGGTCTGGCAGGTAAGGGGAGACACACATCCCCCACCCAGAGGTAGGGAAGGTGAGGGGGGCTGTGGGAGGAATGGTGGTGAGGGAACGCTGCACGGTTAGATGGGCCATGAAGAGGAAGAACGGAAAAGGATGCTAAGGAGGAAGTAGCGTGGGAGGGGCAGTGAGGAAGCAGTGCCACGACGCAGTAGGTGAATGAGGTTGGAGCAGCACCCTGCAAGGGCAAAATGGTCAGAAGGAAACTCTGTGCTATGTGGGGGGGGGGCAATGAGAAGGGAGCACTGTGGGATGGATGTTGAGAAGGGAGTATTGTACTTTGGGACGGAGCTCCGTGCTGTGGGAGGGAAGGTGAAGGTGAGCTCTGTGCTGCGAGGGTTTCAGTATGGGGGGAGTGCTGTGTGCAAAAGGGGCAGTGAAGAAGGAACCATGCTGTGGGAGGGGCAGTGAGATGTTTTCTTTCGTCTGTTCAGTGCCTCAATGACATATTTGGGATCCTGCTGTGCACACATTTTGGGATCTTGCAGTGGTGAGATCCAGACAATGGAGCCTCATTGGCTGTTGGGGCTGCTGTGAGGTGGGCGATATATAAACGCAGTTGGGGTTCCCAGTGAGGTGGCAGTGCAGAGGCATGAAGCAATCTGTAGGGGTGATGGAGGATGGGTGGTCATAAACCCTCTTCTCTTCGCTCCCCCACTCTGTCTCTGACAGGACGGCCCGGCTGGTGTCAAAGTACAGACCTCGAGCACCCATTATTGCCGTCACCAGATGTGAACGAGTGTCCCGGCAAGCTCACCTGCACCGTGGGATCTTCCCTGTCCTGTACCGTCAGGAGAACCAGCTGTGGGCTGAGGATGTTGACCAAAGGGTCAACCTGGCCATTCGCATAGGTAATAGGATGCTGGGAGTGACCCTTGACCCAGGAGTGTGTGGAATAAGCTGCACCCTGTGTCTGACCCTGGGACTGTGTGGTGGGATGGTGTAGAGGGGGCTTCACTCTGTGTCTGACCCCAGGAGTGTGTGATGGGACAATATAGAGGAAGATTCACTCTGTGTCTGACCCCGGAGTATGTGATGGGACAGTATGGAGGCAGCTTCACTCTGTGTCTGACCTCGGGAGTGTGTGATGGGACAATGTAGAGGGAGTTTCACTCTGTGTCTGACCCCGGAGTATGTGATGGGACAGTATGGAGGGAGCTTCACTCTGTGTCTGACCCTGGGAGTGTGTGATGGGAAGGTGTAGAGGGGGCTTCACTCTGTGTCTGACCCCAGGAGTGTGTGATGGGACTGTGTAGAGGGAGTTTCACTTTGTGTCTGACCCCGGAGTATGTGATGGGACAGTATGGAGGGAGCTTCACTCTGTCTGACCCTGGGAGTGTGTGATGGGACAATGTAGAGGGAGATTCACTCTGTGTCTGACCCTGGGAGTGTGTGATGGGATGGTGTAGAGGGAGTTTCACTCTGTGTCTGACCCCGGGAGTGTGTGATGGGTCTGTGTAGACAGAGGGAGTTTCACTCTGTGTCTGACCCCGGGAGTGAGTGATGGGACGGTGTGGAGGGAGTTTCACTCTGTGTCTGACCCCAGGAATGAGTGATGGGACCGTGTAGAGGGAGTTTCACTCTGTGTCTGACCCCGGGAGTGTGTGATGGGACAGTGTGGAGGGAGTTTCACTCTGTGTTTGACCCCGGGAGTGTGTGATGGGACAGTGTAGAGGGAGTTTCACTCTGTGTCTGACCCCGGGAGGGTGTGATGGGACGGTGTAGAGGGAGTTTCACTCTGTGTCTGACCCTGGGAGTGTGTGATGGGACGGTGTGGAGGGAGCTTTACTCTTTGTTGACCCTGTCCTGGCGAGTGTGAGTTTGAGTTGTCCTGGGTGTTTCAGTAACACATCCCATTTTGTCTTTCAGCTAAAGCCCGGGAGTTT
Organism: Hypanus sabinus; assembly: GCF_030144855.1. Lineage (NCBI taxonomy): Eukaryota > Metazoa > Chordata > Chondrichthyes > Myliobatiformes > Dasyatidae > Hypanus > Hypanus sabinus. The sequence goes on from NC_082714.1 coordinate 87,508,385, forward strand.
GTGCAGGTTGGAGACGTGGTCATTGTTGTCACAGGCTGGCGGCCTGGCCCAGGGGCTACCAACATCATGAGGGTTGTACCCGTACACTAAGGGCAGTGACTGTACTCTGACCTGACATTCTCTCACTTCTTCGGAAGGCAGGATTCAAAATCCGCTGGTAACATGAATAAAACACTTTCCCCATCCACTGGTGTCTGTGGCCATTTTGATTGTCCCTGCCCTGTCTCCTGGAGAGAACTGGCACCCCAGCAACAGGGAATTACGAGTGTCTCCTGTGTGAAGCACAAAGTTGGTTTCAATGTGTGTGTGTGTGTGTGTGTGTGAAGCACAAAGTTGGTTTCAATGTGTGTGTGTGTGTGTGTGTGTGAGTGTGTGTGTGTGTGTGTGTGTGTGTGTGTGTGTGTGTGTGTGTGTGTGTGTGTGTGTGTGTGCGCACACTGAAATAGGCCTTCCAGCCCAGCTTATCCATGCTGATCAAAGTGACTTGCTGAACTGGTCACATCTGACCCATGGTGTTTGACCCACATCCCTTTCCTATCCATTTATGTATTGTTAAAAAACATTGGAATTTTATCCACCTCTGGCAACTTGTTGCACATCCGTGTGTGTGTGTGTCTGCCTCTGCATCTCTCACTATATGAGTCCATGTGAATTTCTGTATCTGAGTTCCTGTGTGTGTATGTGTACTTACGCAAGCCCATTGCCCCTACTGGGGCATATACTGCCGATAGTAGCTCGCCAGAGTCCTCTGTCCTGGGCCAGTGTTTCAAGTTGTTTCCAGGTGTAGCCCATCTCGAAGATCCTTCTTCTCCTCGGGTTGAGCTCTTTGGAGCTTATGTTGCCATCTCAGTAGTTCTGGGTTTTTACTGGATGGAGCTGCTAGCGCCATGCCCAACCCTCCTCCTTTGGTAGCAGGGCGTGGGACAGTCCACGGCTAAGTTGCATGTGTTTATGTGTGTTTCTATATTTGTCTATGTATTTGTGTCCATCTCTCATTATATGTGCATCTGCGTGTGTGTGTATCTCTGTATGTGTGAATCTCTCACTGTGTACTTGAGTAGATATATTTGTGTGTGTGTGTGTGTGTGTGTGTGTGTGTGTGTGTGTGTGTGTGTATCTCTGTATGTGTGAATCTCTCACTGTGTACTTGAGTAGATATATTTGTGTGGGTGTGTGTGCGCGTGTGTGTGTATCTCTGTGTGAATCTCTCACTGTGTACTTGAGTAGATATATTTGTGTGTGTGTGTGTGTATGTGTGTGTGTGTGTGTATCTCTGTGTGAATCTCTCACTGTGTACTTGAGTAGATATATTTGTGTGTGTGCGTGTGTGTGTGTGTGTGCGTGTGTGTGTATCTCTGTGTGAATCTCTCACTGTGTATTTGAGTAGATATATTTGTGTGTGTGTATGTGTGTGTGTGTGTGTGTGTATCTCTGTGTGAATCTCTCACTGTGTACTTGAGTAGATATATTTGTGTATGTGTGTGTGTGTGTATCTCTGTGTGAATCACTGTGTATTTGAGTAGATATATTTGTGTGTGTGCGTGTGTGTGTGTGTGTGTGTGTGTGTGTGTATCTCTGTGTGAATCTCTCACTGTGTATTTGAGTAGATATATTTGTGTATGTGTGTGTGTGTGTATCTCTGTGTGAATCACTGTGTATTTGAGTAGATATATTTGTGTGTGTGCGTGTGTGTATCTCTGTGTGAATCTCTCACTGTGTATTTGAGTAGATATATTTGTGTGTGTGTGTGTGTGAATCTCTCACTGTGTATTTGAGTAGATATATTTGTGTGTGTGTGTGTGTGTATCTCTGTGTGAATCTCTCACTGTGTACTTGAGTAGATATATTTGTGTGTGTGCGTGTGTGTGTGTGTGTGTGCGTGTGTGTGTATCTCTGTGTGAATCTCTCACTGTGTATTTGAGTAGATATATTTGTGTATGTGTGTGTGTGTGTATCTCTGTGTGAATCTCTCACTGTGTACTTGAGTAGATATATTTGTGTGTGTGTGTATGTGTGTGTGTGTGTGTATCTCTGTGTGAATCTCTCACTGTGTACTTGAGTAGATATATTTGTGTGTGTGCGTGTGTGTGTGTGTGTGCGTGTGTGTGTATCTCTGTGTGAATCTCTCACTGTGTATTTGAGTAGATATATTTGTGTGTGTGTATGTGTGTGTGTGTGTGTGTGTATCTCTGTGTGAATCTCTCACTGTGTACTTGAGTAGATATATTTGTGTATGTGTGTGTGTGTGTATCTCTGTGTGAATCACTGTGTATTTGAGTAGATATATTTGTGTGTGTGCGTGTGTGTGTGTGTGTGTGTGTGTGTATCTCTGTGTGAATCTCTCACTGTGTATTTGAGTAGATATATTTGTGTATGTGTGTGTGTGTGTATCTCTGTGTGAATCACTGTGTATTTGAGTAGATATATTTGTGTGTGTGCGTGTGTGTATCTCTGTGTGAATCTCTCACTGTGTATTTGAGTAGATATATTTGTGTGTGTGTGTGTGTGAATCTCTCACTGTGTATTTGAGTAGATATATTTGTGTGTGTGTGTGTGTGTATCTCTGTGTGAATCTCTCACTGTGTACTTGAGTAGATATATTTGTGTGTGTGCGTGTGTGTGTGTGTGTGTGCGTGTGTGTGTATCTCTGTGTGAATCTCTCACTGTGTATTTGAGTAGATATATTTGTGTATGTGTGTGTGTGTGTATCTCTGTGTGAATCTCTCACTGTGTATTTGAGTAGATATATTTGTGTGTGTGTATGTGTGTGTGTGTGTGTGTGTATCTCTGTGTGAATCTCTCACTGTGTACTTGAGTAGATATATTTGTGTGTGTGCGTGTGTGTGTATCTCTGTGTGAATCTCTCACTGTGTATTTGAGTAGATATATTTGTGTGTGTGTGTGTGTGAATCTCTCACTGTGTATTTGAGTAGATATATTTGTGTGTGTGTGTGTGTATCTCTGTGTGAATCTCTCACTGTGTACTTGAGTAGATATATTTGTGTGTGTGCGTGTGTGTGTGTGTGCGTGTGTGTGTATCTCTGTGTGAATCTCTCACTGTGTATTTGAGTAGATATATTTGTGTATGTGTGTGTGTGTGTATCTCTGTGTGAATCTCTCACTGTGTATTTGAGTAGATATATTTGTGTGTGTGTGTATGTGTGTATGTGTGTGTGTGTGTGTGTATCTCTGTGTGAATCTCTCACTGTGTACTTGAGTAGATATATTTGTGTGTGTGCGTGTGTGTGTATCTCTGTGTGAATCTCTCACTGTGTATTTGAGTAGATATATTTGTGTATGTGTGTGTGTGTGTATCTCTGTGTGAATCTCTCACTGTGTATTTGAGTAGATATATTTGTGTATGTGTGTGTGTGTGTATCTCTGTGTGAATCTCTCACTGTGTATTTGAGTAGATATATTTGTGTATGTGTGTGTGTGTGTATCTCTGTGTGAATCTCTCACTGTGTATTTGAGTAGATATATTTGTGTGTGTGCGTGTGTGTATCTCTGTGTGAATCTCTCACTGTGTATTTGAGTAGATATATTTGTGTGTGTGTGTATCTCTGTATGTGTGAATCTCTCACTGTGTACTTGAGTAGATATATTTGTGTGTGTGTGTGTGCGTGTGCGTTTGTGTGTGTGTGTGTGTATCTCTGTGTGAATCTCTCACTGTGTATTTGAGTAGATATATTTGTGTGTGTATCGCTCCCCTGCACACCCAAAGGGTTGATTGGTATTGGAAAAACCAGACTCCCAGAGCCCCAGGTGCGTGTAGCTGTAACCACAGCAGCCGCGGTAGCTAGAGGAGGAATGAAAGCACTTGGACCTGCAGTTGCTCACTATCAGCGAGTAAGTAGGAGGGTCTGCAGGACCCAGGGGAGTCCGGTCGCGGCAGGGAGCAGTTCTGTATCTGTACACTAGGTGGCAGACTGCCCCCACACTGGACCACCGCGCAGGCAGCTGTTTGGGCCGTCCCTGCAGACTTGCATATACAACCTTCCCCAGGCAGCCAACCCATTCCCCTCCCCAACCCAGCATACAGCCCTCTCAAGATCGGGGCAGCATGGTGTCTCATCAGTAAAACAGCACCCCGCCCCAACTCCCTTGGATTCAGTCCCTTCCTTAGCAGCCGGGGTTCTTGCTCCCCATTACTGCTCAGTGATCTTGGGATGAGAGAAGGGGGGATCAGCCAGTGTTCTTGTTCTCTATCACTGCTCAGTGACTCTGGGGTCAGAGAGGAGGGAACAGGTCAGGGCTCCTGCTCCCCAACACTGACCAGTGACCCTGGGGTTAAAGAGAGAGGGAACCAGTCAGGGTTCCTGTTACTCATCACTGACCAGTGACCCCAGGATTAGAGAGAGGGGGGTATCATCCAAGGTTCCTGTTCCCCATTATTCCCCAGTGGTTCCTGCCCCTGAGCCATGTCCTGTCCCACTTCAGACTGTAGTGGGATTTCATGAATCAGGCATACTGGGCGCTTTTGTGTTTATTTACATGGTTTTGCTGTTACAAAGATCTGTTTTTAAATTTCTGAATCAATTATATACAACAGGTAAAATAAAAAAAATCTCCCCTGCAGTATGAACCCTACCAGCTATGTACACAGAAAGATTAAACATTAAAAAAAAACGTGCGTGCGCCAGAGAGAATGTTTGGGGTGGGAAGGGAGGGGGCATTAATGCACATGAGTGACCATGCCTGGGGTGGCTGGGATCTTGTTCCGAGTTAGACCCCGAAACCACCCATTGGCTACCTCACCCTGAGGCTTTGTCACCTGGGTAGACCCTAAGTGAGGTGGCTGTGCCCATCCTGAAACAGTTCACTGTTAGCAATTCCCAGAGGCTAAATAACTCTCGAATATAACTCCTCCATAATGGGTCTCCTCTCTCCCATCCCGCTCTTTCCTCTTTTCTCCGCCACCCCATCCTCTTAAACCGCTCGGGCTATAGGGCACATCCATGTTGGTGGGGGAGGAAGGATTTTGACCTCTGAAGGACTTGCCAACTTAAAGACTGTGACTGGGGTTGGGGGCCACAAGGTGGGGAATCTGGCTGTTTCCCAGCCAGAGGAAGGTTACAAGGTGAGCCTTTCGTGCTCTCCATGCCTACAAAGTAGTCTGTCACGTCTCCTGGACTGAGAGCTGTCTCATCTTGGTACCACGCCAATCTTTTTGGAACCAATGTTTTTTTTGCTGTGGGCACAGCCTAGAGGGCTTGGACCCCCATCAAATCAAAGCAAGCTTTCTGGATTCCGAAGAGACTGGAAGCTGGAACCTGGAGTGACACTTGGAGGCCCTCAGTGGGTCAGGAGTGAGTGTCTCCACCTGGCATGTCAACCATTCCATTCCCTCTACAAATGCTGCTTGGCCTGCTGAGTCTCTCCACCAGATTGTTATCTTTTCGTGTGTGTTCAATTGAGTTGCAGCCTTGCCGGTTAACAGTTCGTCAGACCAGGGAGTCACATCTGTGTATATGTACATGAACATATGTGTGTACCTGCCTCTGATAGCTCGTCCAAAGCACTGGTGTGTGAGGAGTGTGATGTACTTGTGTCTGTGTATACAAGCCTTCAAGTTGGTTATGCTCTCATTGAGACTGTGTGTGGGCCGTGTATTGCCTGTCGATATGTGTGCCCATATGTGCGTGATACTGTTTCTATGTAAGTTTGTGTGTTACTGCATGTGTGTGTGACTGTATACATGTGTTTGTCTGGTTCACTGTGTCTGTCAGTTCTGCTAGTGTCTCGGCCTGAAACATTGATAGTACTCTTTTCCGAAGGTGCTGCCTGACCTGCTGAGTTCCTTCAGCATTTTGGGTGTATTGCTTGGATTTCCAACATCTGCAGATTTTCTCTTGTTTGTGCCTGTTAGTGACCCTGTGCGCGTGTGTATGTGTGTGTGTTTCTGTCTGTCTGTCTGTCTGTCAGTCTGTCAGTGCCTCTGTGTGTGTGTGCGTGTGTCTGTCTGTCTGTGCCTCTGCGTGTGTGTGTGTGTCTGTCTGGCTGTCAGTGCCTCTGTGTGTGTGTGTGTGTGTGTGTGTGTGTGTGTGTGTGTGTGTATGTGTGTGTGTGTCTGTCTGTCTGTCTGGCTGTCAGTGCCTCTGTGTGTGTGTGTCTGTCTGTCTGTCTGTCTGTCAGTGCCACTGCGTGTGTGTGTGTGTCTGTCTGTCTGTCAGTGCCTCTGTGTGTGTGCGCGTGTGTCTGTCTGTCTGTGCCTCTGCGTGTGTGTCTGTCTGTCTGTCAGTGCCACTGCGTGTGTGTGTGTGTCTGTCTGGCTGTCAGTGCCTCTGTGTCTGTGTGTGTGTGTGTGTGTGTGTGTGTGTGTGTGTGTGTGTGTGTGTGTGTGTGCGCGAATGTTTTACCAGCAGCTGTGGACAGGTTTTCCCTCAAGCTCCCTGCACCCTGTTCTGCCTTACTTGAGCCACCAAGCCGTCACTCACCCTACCCGAAGCTCTCTCACTGCCCCCGGCTGACATCAGACCGTTTCAGCTGGCTGGGCACAGCCTCCTTTGGCTCGAGCACTGCTTCCTGTTGGACCCACTGACCGGCAGCTTGAAGGTGATTCCAGGGTGAACCAGGGCAGTAAACTCAGAGCCTGTAGAGGGAATGGGGGTGGGGATGGTGTTTTGGGAGACAACTGTGGACCCTACCCCAGAAAAGGGGCAAGGAAGGAGTCTGCAGGCGGACACACGTTAGAGTTTATCTACAGACAACACAATCACCGAACACAGACATCACGGTGTACAACACGCCACACACACCCACACACACACACACACACCCACACACACACACACACACACACACACACACATACACACACACACACACACACACCCACACACACACACACACACCCACACACACACACACACACATACACACACACACACACACACACACATACACACACACACACACACACACAGACACACACACACACACACACACACACACACATACATACACACACACACGCACGCACACACACAGGCACACACATGTTGGTTGGAAGCCCCTCTAGCCAACCAAAGCCCTTTGGGAGGGGACAGTCAGTACCAGCAGAGACTGGGACTCCACCTCCCACCACCCGGTCCTGGGAGGAGAAGGGCTCTGGCCCACCGCATTCAGCCCAGGACGGTGAAGAGGGAAATCACCAGGACTGCCCCTCCCGAGGGCTTCTCACTATCTGGTTGCAGCACCAGACACCGGCTGGACGTAGAATGTCTGCGTGGGGAACTTCTCGCCCCCACCTACACCCACGCCCAGTTATCACTCTATCACCACACTCCTCATCCTCTCTCTCCTTTACTTCTTTCTGTCCCTCCTTATCTCTGTATTTATTGTTCCTCTCTCTCCCTATCCCCTTTCTCCTTCTATCCCACCACTTGCTCTTTCTCCTTCTATCCCTACTCTTTCTATTTCTTCCCCTTTCTCTTTCTCCTTTTCTTCCCCCCTCTTTCTCCTTCTATTTCTCCTCCCTCTGGTCTCCTGTCCAGGATGGGAGGACCGGCTCCTGGGCCCAGTGTATGGTGCTTCGGTTGGGAGGCGAGAACATCTCCCGCCGACAGTCCCGTTCGCCCCTCTGGGGCAACTCCCTGTCCTCCCTCCCCCCTTCCCCTACATGTTGGATGGCAGTTTGGGGATCTCCGCGTCGGGCTCGGAGCTGAAGGTAACCGAGCCTTTCCGACCCGGTCCTGATTCTTTGACCGTCGGCCCGCCACGGGCCCCTGGGCCACCAACACGGCCCAGCAGGGCAGAGACGGAGGCAGAAGAGAGCTGGGCAATGTTGCCCGCCGACTTGCGGGCCAAGGGAGTTGGCTCCCGGTCGGCTGGGAGTGAGGAGGCCTTGTGAGGCAGGGCAGGCTGGGAAGCAGAAAGGGGTCGGGCCCCCTGGCTCAGGCCCTGGCCTCCAGTCCTTTGGCCCGGTTGCTGGGCAGTGAGGCTGGGCGAAGCGGCTGGAGGCTGCCCGGGGACACCGGCCACCCTGGACAGGCTATAGTGGAAGGTTTTGGCAGAGAGGGGGCTGTGGGCCGGGCTGCTGCCCCCCACCTGTTGCAGCAATGAGGCCGAGCCCGAGGGGGCTCGTGGCTGCCGGGCCTTTGGGACGTCGGGCCCTGGGGAGCCTGCTGACGGGGTCTGTGCCCGGGAGGCGCCTGCCGAAGCCTGCTGCGGGGGCCGGCGAGCTTGCTTGGGCTGTGCACTGTCAACGGGGAGCGGGGCCGGGGGTAGGAAGATGGCTGCGGGCAGGTTGTGCTGGTGGGTGAGGGCAATGGCGACCGAGGTGGTGGCAGCGGCCGTTTGAAGTGGGGCATGCACCAGTGGCGCCCAGATGAGCGGTTTGCCGCGCAGCTCCTGCGCCGCATTCATCAGCTGGCGCTCCTGCATGCTATGCGCCATGTCCCGGTCGTGCTTGACAATCTGCTGGATGATCTCATTGTCCCGGTGGTTGATGGAGCCCGAGTTGGAGCCTTCTGCTCCCTTGCGCAGCAGCACCGAGTTCTTCTTGCCTAGGGTAGAGGGGGAAAGAGAGGAGGGGTGGAGAGAGGGTAGGGAGCAAGGAGAGGAGGGGAGGGAGGGAGAAATGGAAGATGGAAGGAAGGGTGAGGGAGAGAGTGGGTTTGAGGAGGAGCAGGGAAAGTAGACGGATGAGAACAGGGGAAGAGAAGGAGAGGGAGCGAAGGGTTGAGGTGAGGATAAGTAGGGAGAGAAGGAGAGAACACATAGGCAGAGTTTCTGAGAGGTGGCTATGAGAAGCGTAGTGGTCAACACTCAAGAAGTGAATGAACAGTAACTATCATCATCACGATCTGGTACGATATCATACAGACAAGTTTATTGTCGTACACACAATGAAAAATTTAGCATCATGGGCACGTATGATCAGATAAGCTCACAAGAAAAATGTGAACAACCTTTACAAGAAAGAACACAATTTGAACAAAGCAAAGTCCATTTCAGTGTTGCTGAACTCTGGCAATAAAGATTGCACAGGATGGTTCAGGAACCAAATGGTTGGAGAGAAGTTGCTGTTCTTGAACCTACTGGTGTGGGACCTTAGACTTCATGCATAGATGTAAGAAGCAACAAAAAGTTTAAATTCATCCCAAAAAAAAAACAAGATTCACAAAATCCCGAGGGAAAGATTAGACGGGCTGGGCCTTTACTCCTTGGAGTTTAGGAGACTGAGGGGTGATCTCATCAGAGGGGCACAGTTAAGGTGAACCATCTTTATTCCAGGGTTAGGGAATCAAAAACTAGAGGAAGTAGTTTGAAAGTTGAAGGCGAAAGGTTAACTAAGCTCTGAAGAGCAGAATTTTGTACATATTGGGCAATAGATACGAGGAACCCAGCTCGAGGAAATCTGCAGGTGCTAGAAGTCGAAATCAACACTCGCAAAATGCTGGGGGAGCTCAGCAGGTCAGGCAACATCTATTTCTCTTTCACCAATTAACTTCCCAGCTCTTTCTTCACCCCCTCCCCATCTCCTGGTTTCACTTATCACCTGCCACCTTGTACTTTCTCCTCTCCTTCCACTTCCTTACTCTGATCTCTCTCCTTCCTTTCCAGTCCTGAACAAGAGTCTGGTCTGAAGCATCACCTGTTCACTCTCTGCATTCACAGATGCTGCCTGATCTGCTGAGTTCCACCAGCATTTTGTGTGTGTTGACTGGTAACCAGCTGCCAGGAGAAGTGGTTGAGGCAGGTACATTTAAGAAGTATGTGGACTGGTATATGGACGGCAGGATTTTGAAGGGATATGGGTCAATTGTTGGGATTAACCTGAATAGACTTCTTGTTTGGCATGGACACTCGTGGGGTCAGGGGCCTTTTTCTGTGCTATACAACACTTTGACATCTCTCCCCACCGTCAGTAATACCTATATTAGGCACTGCCTCAAGAAGGAAACATCCACCAAAGATCTCCACCATCCATGTCATGCCATCTTCTTGCAGCTCCCATCAGGCAGGATGTATAGAAGCCTGATGTCCTACTCCACCAGGTTCTTGGACAGTTACATCCCATTGACCATTCAATTCTTGAACCATCCAGCCCAACCCTAATCACTAGCTTAGCGACACTATGACCACTTCAATCGCTTTGCACTAAAATGGAACTTCTTTTCTTCTTTCTTGTAGAAGTTGTATATATTCATTGTTTTTTCCTTATAAGTACTCTGCTTATATGATGCTATGTTTCTGTGAAAACTGTTGCAAGTACTATTCTCATTACATGTGTATGTGGCAATACACTCAGCTTTGACTTTAACAGGTGTGAGACAAATGAGCTGAAGTAAGTTCACTTTAATAAAAGGGGTATTACGGGTAAGGCAGATGGACTTGGTTCCACACACTATTGATGTAGTGTCAATGATTTGGATGAGAATAAAAGTCTGCAGATGGCACATCAACAGTGAAGATGGTTATCAGGATTTACAGGGGGAACAGTTGAGTAAATGGGAATGGCAAATGGAGTTTAATTCAGTAAGTGCAAAGTATTGCATTTTAGGGAAACAAATGAAAGTAGGACTGAGGAGGATTGTTGACCAGAGGGGCCAAAGAGCACAGGGACAAAGTTTGCTGAAAGTGGTATGGAGGTAGATAGGATAGTGAAGAAGAATTCTGAAACACAGGCCTTCATTGGTAAGGGCACTGAGTAGAGAAGCTAGGATATTTATGTTGCAGTTGTACAAGATAATGGTGAAGCTGAATGTGGAATATTATTTTCAATTGGTCATTCTGTTATAGGAAAGATGCCAAGAAGCTGGAAAGAGTGTGGAGGAGAATTACAATGAAGATGCCGGGACCAAGTTATGGGGTGAGGTTGAGCATGCGTAGGAGACCAAAGAGTGGTCTTGTATAACATCATGAATCATGAAGGACCTAGATACGGTGAACTTTTTCCCAGGGTTGGAGAATCAAGAACTAGAGAGTACAGTTTTAAGGCAAGAGGGGAATAATTTAATAGAAACCTCAGGGGGCAACTTTTCCGAACAGAGGGTGGTCAGTATATTAAACATGCTGCTAGGGGAAGTTATTGAGGCAGATACATATAATGTGTACATGGATTGGAAAGGTTTAGAGGGCTATGGGCCAAATATGGGCAAATGGAATTGACTTCGATGGGAATCTGGGTTGACGTGGACCAGTTGGGTCAAAAGGGGCTGCTTCTGTGCTGTATGACCCCACGACTAATCCAGGCTCTACAATATGGAGAAGGAAAGCTCCAATCTTAAACCTCTACAGCTATACACACTCATGGTTTACTTCAAGAGTAAACCCCGGGGAAAATCCGGAGCTGGAGTCCCTAAGGCAGTTCTACTTTGAGTTCAACATTGGCTGGCAACTCCTGCAACACTGCTGGTGCCAAACCGTCTTGGTCTCTGCTGTTCCTTTGGAATCCTCAGCTGCATGGAGAGGGGCAACAGCTTGTTCTCCATATCATACTGCCCTGGCTTACATAGACAACTAGGATACAACACCCATGGTTGACCCCAGTCAGCTGAGGGCTTACTAACAATGTTGTAGCCATTACAGTGATCTGTAAATGATGGTTCTGGATCTGGACTCATTGGAAATTGGAAGAATGAAGAGATACTGAATATTGAAGGACCTAGATAGAGTGGAGGTGCAGAGGAATAGAAGGACATCCCTTTAGAACAGAGATAAGGAGAAATTTCTTTAGCTGGACGGTGCTGAATCTGTGACATTCATTGCCACAGACAGCAGTGGAGGCCAAGTTATTGAGTATATTTAAAGCGGAGGTTGATAGGTTCTTGATTAATAAGGGTGTCAAAGGTTCTGAGGAGAAGGTAGGAGAAAAAGGCTGGGAGGAATAATAGATCAGCCATGATTTGGCTTGATAGGCCAAATGATGATTTGGTCCAATTCTGCTCCTATGTCTTGTGGTTGAAGGAATAGCAGAGCTGGCAGCTCAGTGTTCCAGGCATCGAATGGATTAGACATGAAAGAGAGGGATGTGAAAGAGAGGTGGGGGAGTTTAGTGCTACCGATCAGTGAGGATATTACAGCAGCACTTAGAGAGGATGTTCTTGAGGGCTTATCCAATGAGGGTAAGGAATAAGAATAATAGGCAACCCAATAGCCAGCGGGAGGCAGAGGAACAGAAAGGTACACTGATTATGAAAGGGTGCAGTAGGTACGGGATAGTTATTGTGGCTGACTAAAATTTTCCCAGCATTAGCTAGGACTCTCTCGGTGCCAGAAGGTTAGAGGGGCAGAAAGTGTCAGGTGCATCCAGAGGGTTTCTTATGATAGATTAGCTTTATTTGAACAGACGATGAAAGGTGTTCTGTTGCAGCGATATCCAACACAATCTGAGGATGTGCTGGGGACGCCAGAGCAAGTGTCGCAATGCTTCCGGTGCCAAAAATAGCATGCCCACAATTCACCAACCCTAACCCTAATGCCCACAATTCACCAACCCTAACCCTAATGCCCACAATTCACCAACCCTAACCTTAATGCCCACAATTCACCAACCTTAACCTTAATGCCCACAACTCACTAACCCTAATGCCCACAACCCACCAAACCTAACCCTAATGCCCTCAACTCACCAACACTAACCCTAATGCCCACAAACCACCAACCCTAACCTTAATGCCCACAACTCACTAACCCTAACCCAAATGCCTACAACTCACCAACCCTAACCCCTAACCCAAATGCCTACAACTCACCAACCCTAACCTTAATGCCCACAACTCACCAACCCTAACCCTAATGCCCACAACCCTAAACCTAATGCCCACAACTCACCAACCCTAACCTTAATGCCCACAACCCACCAAACCTAACCCTAATGCCCTCAACTCACCAACCCTAACCCTAATGCCCACAACCCACCAACCCTAACCCTAATGCCCACAATTCACCAACCCTAACCTTAATGCCCACAATTCACCAACCTTAACCTTAATGCCCACAACTCACTAACCCTAATGCCCACAACCCACCAAACCTAACCCTAATGCCCTCAACTCACCAACACTAACCCTAATGCCCACAAACCACCAACCCTAACCTTAATGCCCACAACTCACTAACCCTAACCCAAATGCCTACAACTCACCAACCCTAACCCCTAACCCAAATGCCTACAACTCACCAACCCTAACCTTAATGCCCACAACTCACCAACCCTAACCCTAATGCCCACAACCCTAAACCTAATGCCCACAACTCACCAACCCTAACCTTAATGCCCACAACCCACCAAACCTAACCCTAATGCCCTCAACTCACCAACCCTAACCCTAATGCCCACAACCCACCAACCCTAACCCTAATGCCCACAATTCACCAACCCTAACCTTAATGCCCACAATTCACCAACCTTAACCTTAATGCCCACAATTCACCAACCTTAACCTTAATGCCCACAACTCACTAACCCTAATGCCCACAACCCACCAAACCTAACCCTAATGCCCTCAACTCACCATCACTAACCCTAATGCCCACAACCCTAAACCTAATGCCCACAGCTCACCAACCCTAACCTTAATGCCCACAACCCACCAAACCTAACCCTAATGCCCTCAACTCACCAACACTAACCCTAATGCCCACAAACCACCAACCCTAACCTTAATGCTCACAACCCACCAAACCTAACCCTAATGCCCTCAACTCACCAACCCTAACCCTAATGCCCACAACCCACCAACCCTAACCCTAATGCCCACAATTCACCAACCCTAACCTTAATGCCCACAATTCACCAACCTTAACCTTAATGCCCACAATTCACCAACCTTAACCTTAATGCCCACAACTCACTAACCCTAATGCCCACAACCCACCAAACCTAACCCAAATGCCTACAACTCACCAACCCTAACCCCTAACCCAAATGCCTACAACTCACCAACCCTAACCTTAATGCCCACAACTCACCAACCCTAACCCTAATGCCCACAACCCTAAACCTAATGCCCACAGCTCACCAACCCTAACCTTAATGCCCACAACCCACCAAACCTAACCCTAATGCCCTCAACTCACCAACCCTAACCCTAATGCCCACAACTCACCAACCCTAACCTTAATGCCCACAACTCACCAACCCTAACCCCAATGCCCACAACTCACCAACTCTAACCTTAATGCCCACAACACACCAACTCTAACCTTAATGCCCACAACTCACCAACTCTAACCCCAATGCCCACAACTCACCAACTCTAACCCGAATGCCCACAACACACCAACGCTAACCCCGATGCACACAACTCACCAACACTAACCCTAATGCCCACAACCCACCAACCGTAACCCTAATGCCCTCAACTCACCAACCCTAACCCCGATGCCCATAACTCACCAACACTAACCCTAATGCCCACAACCCACCAACCCTAACCCTAATGCCCTCAACTCACCAACCCTAACCCCGATGCCCACAACTCACCAACACTAACCCTAATGCCCACAACTCACCAACCCTAACCTTAATGCCCACCACCCACTAAACCTAACCCGAATGCCCACAACTCACCAACCCTAACCCCGATGCCCACAACTCACCAACACTAACCCTAATGCCCACAACACACCAACAGTAACCCTAACGCCCTCAACTCACCAACCCTAACCCCGACACCCACAACTCACCAACACTAACCCTAATGCCCACAACCCACCAACCCTAACCCTAATGCCCACAACTCACCAACCCTAACCTTAATGCCCACAACTCACCAACCCTAACCCTAATGCCTACAACTCACCAACCCTAACCCTAATGCCCACAACCCACCAACCCTAACCCTAATGCCCACAACTCACCAACACTAACCTTAATGCCCACAACTCACCAACCCTAACCCTAATCCCTACAACTCACCAACCCTAACCTTAATGCTCACAATTCACCAACCCTAACCTTAATGCCCACAACCCACCAACCCTAACCCCAATGCCCACAACTCACCAACTCTAACCTTAATGCCCACAACTCACCAACTCTAACCCCAATGCCCACAACTCACCAACTCTAACAATGCCCACAACACACCAACTCTAACCTTAATGCCCACAACTCACCAACTCTAACCCCAATGCCCACAACTCACCAACCCTAACCCCGATGCCCACAACTCACCAACACTAACCCTAATGCCCACAACCCACTAACCCTAACCCTAATGCCCTCAACTCACCAACCCTAACCCCAATGCCCACATCTCACCAACACTAACCCTAATGCCCACAACCCACTAACCCTAACCCTAATGCCCTCAACTCACCAACCCTAACCCCAATGCCCACATCTCACCAACACTAATCCCGATGCCCACAACTCACCAACACTAACCCTAATGCCCACAACCCACCAACCCTAACCCTAATGCCCACAACTCACCAACCCTAACCTTAATGCCCACAACTCACCAACCCTAACCCTAATGCCTACAACTCACCAACCCTAACCCTAATGCCCACAACCCACCAACCCTAACCCTAATACCCACAACTCACCAACCCTGACCTTAATGCCCACAACCCACTAACCCTAACCCTAATGCCCTCAACTCACCAACCCTAACCCCAATGCCCACAACTCACCAACCCTAACCTTAATGCCCACAACTCACCAACCCTAACCCTAATGCCCTCAACTCACCAACCCTAACCCCAATGCCCACAACTCACCAACCCTAACCCTAATGCCCACAACCCACCAACCCTAACCCTAATACCCACAACTCACCAACCCTGACCTTAATGCCCACAACCCACTAACCCTAACCCTAATGCCCTCAACTCACCAACCCTAACCCCAATGCCCACAACTCACCAACCTTAACCCCAATGCCCACAACTCACCAACCCTAACCTTAATGCCCACAACTCACCAACCCTAACCTTAATGCCCACAACTCACCAACCGTAACCCTAATGCCTACAACCCACCAACCCTAACCCTAATGCCCACAACTCACCAACCCTAACCCCAATGCCCACAACTCACCAACCCTAACCTTAATGCCCACAACTCACCAACCCTAACCCTAATGCCCACAACCCTAACCCTAATGCCCACAACTCACCAACCCTAACCTTAATGCCCACAACTCACCAACCCTAACCCAAATGCCTACAACCCACCAACCCTAACCCTAATGCCCACAACCCACCAACCCTAACCTTAATGCCCACAACTCACCAACCCTAACCCTAATGCCAGAGCAGCCGGAGGAAACTGGCAGTCACAGGGAGAACACAAACTCCTTACAGACACTGGTGGGGATCGAACCCTGGTCTTAAGCTGGTGCTGCAAAGCATTACATCAACCAAACACTATTGTCCTGCCCTAGTAGCTGGACAAATCATATGGATAGTTGAACCAGGGAAGAGGCCATACCAGACATTGTTTTGGGGAGTGATCAAATTTTCAATGGGAGAGCATTTTTTGAAGCTTTCCTATGGATGAGGATAAGACTGGACTTGGGGGAAAGTCTAATTACAATGATATTGGGCAGAAGCTGGGGAGTGCAGACTGAAAACAACCATTTCTGGCCAAGAACGCATCTGACATTCTTTCCAAGATGGTGCTGGTGATATACGGCAACTTCATGTGGGCAACTCACAAAACTACCAGAATTATATCTTCTGAACTGTTATTGCTGCAGTCTGCAGCCTGGAATTTCTCTTTAAGAAGCATACTTTTAAATCTTCTTGTCAGTCTTTGTTATTTATTATTTTTAATAAATTCTATTGTATTTCTTTATTTTCCTATGTTCCTGTAAATGCCTGCAAGAAAATTAATCTCAAGGTAGTATATGGTGACTAAGGCATACTTTGATAACAAATTTACTTCGAACAGTGACATGGAGGTCATTTAAAGGTCAGCATGTCAAAATTCAGGATCAACATGTTCCTGTGAAGAAGAGAGACAAGGGTGGCAAGGTTTGGGAAATATGGATGACAAGGGACGTTGTATATTTAATCAAAAGGTAAAGGAAGCTCATGCAAGGCTTAGGAAACTGAAATCAGACAGGGCCCTTGAGAAATATCAAGGAAACAAGAGGGCTAAATGGGCCATGAATTGCCCTTGTTGAGTAGGATTAAAGGGGTGCTGCATAAACGTTGCAGTTTGTGTGATGCTATTGCGACTCGGAGCATTGGAGGAATAAAGAGTTGACACTTCGGACCAAGACCCTTCATCGGGGCAGAGATAAGGAATACAAGTTGGTTTTTTTAAAACACACGGAGCGGTGGGTTCCTGGAACAGGGTGATGGTGGAACAGATTGACAGTGGTGTTTAAGAGGCATTTAATCAACAGGGAAGGAAAAGATATAGACAGTAGGTGGGAATATTTTGGATTGGCATTGTGGTAGGCACAGACACTGTAGGCCGAAGGACTGGTTCCTGGGCTGTACTGTTCAGTGTCCCAATGTCCTCCTCATCTCCTGTGATACAGACTGGACAGGCTGACCGGCCCCTGACTCTGGGGTGGGGGTGGGGGAGCGCAATGCCCAGGAAGAGTCACACAGCCTGGGGCCTGGAAAGTCGGCTGGGGTGTCGTTGATTGTCCCTACCTATCCTGTTGAGCCGATCCATGGCTACGGTCTCGAAGGCTCGCCTCATCATGGGGTACTCCTCTAACACCTCATTGAAGTGATCGACAGATAGCGAGTAGAGCCTGCAGTAGGTGTCTGCACGCACACTGGCCGTTCTCCGGCCACGGGTCAGCAGGCAGATCTCTGGGGAAGGGAGAAAGCAAGTCAGCTTCGTACCATCGCACAACTCCCACATTTCGAACCCTCCCACTCCACCCCCAATGACCCTGTCCCTCCTCATCTCCTCCCCCCACACTGCCTAGGGTCGACAGGAAACTCCATGTTCTTGTCTGATTGTTTGCTCCCTGTGCCTCTGTTAGTCTGTCTGTCTCTCATCTTACAACAGAGATCACTTCAAAAATATGTCAATAAAAACTCATTATTTTTATGAGCAACACAAAAAATGCCGGAGGAACTCAGCAGGTCATTTTGGCTTCTCACCACCCCCCACTCCCCCCCAACCCCACCTTCCTTTCCAGTCCTGAAGAAGGGAACCAGCCGGAAACATGGACGGTTTATTTATTATAGATGCTGCCTGACCTGCTGGGTTCCTTTAGAACTCTGTGTGCATTGCTTTGGATTTCTAGCATCTGTGTTTATTATCTATAGAAACTTCATTAAACCCCCTTCACCATATGGGACACGTCCTTTTCTCGTTACCACCATCAGGGAGGAGGCACAGCAGCCTGAAGACCCACAATCAATTATTTAGGAACAGCTTCTTCCCCGCCACCATAAGATTTCTGAGTTGCCCATGAACCCATGGATACTACTTCTCAGTTACTTTCTTTGTACTATTTATTGAGTTCATTATCTACAGTCAATGTATGTTTTGGCACTGTACTGAAACCAAATTACAACAAATTCCTTGTCATCTAAGACAGTTGCTGTAAATTTGACTCAGGTTCTCTAATCCCTTAACAACCCCACACCTCTTTACCTCTGTCTATATGTCTCTCTCCCTGTGTCTGTCAGTCTGTCTGTCTTTCCCTGTCTCTATCTGTCTGTTTCTCCCTTTCCATGTCTCTCTTCGTCTGTCTGTCTCTCTCCCCCTCCCTCTTTCTGTCACTCTGTGCCTCTGTATCTCTGTCTCTGTCTGTCTCCCTATCTTTATCTCTCTTCCTGCCTCTGTCTCTCTCCATGTCTCTCTGTGTCTGTGTGTATGTGTGTGTGTCTCTCTCTCTCCCAGTCTCTCTGTGTCTCTGTCCCAACACTGATTACTTTACCATGAAAAGCAGTGGATTTGAGTGAATTTAAGCCTTGACCTTTAAAGGTCCCTCGACCTTTAATTCCCACTCAGGTGGCCCAATTCTGCCACATGCTAACGCCGGGTTTAGGGCAGCTGGAATGGAGAGGGGAAGTGGCCCAAGTACCTCCGAAGTAGGAGCCATCTGAGAGTTTGGTCTCCTTGCTTCCCTTGGTGAGAATGCTGACTATTCCATGCTGGATAAAGTACATCTTCTTGCCCACCGTCCCCTCCCGCACTATGTAGTCAGCCGGCTGAAACACCTCGAAACGCAGCTTGGTCAACATGGCCGTCACAAAGTTGGGGTCAGCGTTGGCGAAGAGCGGCATGGTGGCTACCAGGTTCCGGCAGTTGAAGTTCACAATCTCCTGTGGGAGGGACAGAGATGAACACCCAAGGGTATCTCAGGGCACTGTGGGTGGGTGACCGGGACCCGGGTGTTATTGTGGGTGGGTGACCGGCACCCAGGTGTTTATTATGGGTGGGTGACTGGGACCCGGGTGTTTATTGTGGGTGGGTGACCGAGACCCAGGTGTTTATTATGGGTGGGTGACCGGGACCCGGGTGTTTATTCTGGGTGGGTGACCGGCACCCAGGTGTTTATTATGGGTGGGTGACCGGGACCCGGGTGTTTATTCTGGGTGGGTGACCGGCACCCAGGTGTTTATTATGGGTGGGTGACCGGGACCCGGGTGTTATTGTGGGTGGGTGACCGAGACCCGGGTGTTTATTATGGGTGGGTGACCGGCACCCAGGTGTTTATTATGGGTGGGGGACCGGGACCCGAGTGTTTATTCTGGGTGGGTGGGTGATGGGGACGCGGGTGTTTATAGTGAGTGGGTGACCAGGACCCAGGTGTTTATTGTGGGTGGGTGATGGGGACCCGGGTGTTTATTCTGGGTGGGTGATGGGGACCTGGGTGTTTATTCTGGGTGGTTGATGGGGACCCAGGTGTTTATTCTGGGTGGGTGATGGGGACCCAGGTGTTTATTCAGAGTGGGTGATGGGGACCCGGGTGTTTACTTTGGGTGGGTGATGGGGACCCAGGTGTTTATTCTGGGTGGGTGGGTGATGGGGACGCAGGTGTTTACTGAGGGTGGGTGATGGGGACCCGGGTGTTTACTTTGGGTGGGTGATGGGGACCCAGGTGTTTACTGAGGGTGGGTGATGGGGACCCGGGTGTTTACTTTGGGTGGGTGATGGGGACCCAGGTGTTTATTCTGGGTCGGTGGGTGATGGGGACGCAGGTGTTTACTTTGGGTGGGTGATGGGGACCCAGGTGTTTACTGAGGGTGGGTGATGGGGACCCAGGTGTTTATTCTGGGTGGGTGGGTGATGGGGACGCAGGTGTTTATGGTGGGTGGTTGATGGGGACCCAGGTGTTTACTGAGGATGGGTGATGGGGACCCGGGTGTTTACTTTGGGTGGGTGATAGGGACCCAGGTGTTTATTCTGGGTGGGTGGGTGATGGGGACCCAGGTGTTTACTTTGGGTGGATGATGGGGACCCAGGTGTTTACTGAGGGTGGGTGATGGGGACCCAGGTGTTTATTGTGGGTGGGTGATGGGGACCCAGGTGTTTACTGAGGGTGGGTGACCAGGACCCAGGTGTTTATTCTGGGTGGGTGACCAGGACCCAGGTGTTTATTCTGGGTGGGTGATGGGGACCCAGGTGTTTACTTTGGGTGGGTGATGGGGTCCCAGGTGTTTATTCTGGGTGGGTGACCAAGACCCAGGTGTTTATTCTGGGTGGGTGGGTGATGGGGACGCAGGTGTTTATAGTGAGTGGGTGATGGGGACCCAGGTGTTTATAGTGAGTAGGTGATGGGGTCCCAGGTGTTTATTCTGGGTGGGTGACCAAGACCCAGGTGTTTATTCTGGGTGGGTGGGTGATGGGGACGCAGGTGTTTATAGTGAGTGGGTGATGGGGACCCAGGTGTTTATAGTGGGTGGGTGACCAAGACACGGGTGTTTATTCTGGGTGGGTGGGTGATGGGGACGTAGGTGTTTATAGTGAGTGGGTGATGGGGACCCAGGTGTTTATAGTGAGTGGGTGATGGGGTCCCAGGTGTTTATTCTGGGTGGGTGACCAAGACCCGGGTGTTTATTCTGGGTGGGTGGGTGATGGGGACGCAGGTGTTTATAGTGAGTGGGTGACCAGGACCCGGGTGTTTATTGTGAGTGGGTGATGGGGCCCCAGGTGTTTATGGTGAGTGGGTGATGGGGACCCAGGTGTTTATGGTGAGTGGGTGATGGGGACCCAGGTGTTTATGGTGAGTGGGTGACGGGGACCCAGGTGTTTATGGTGAGTGGGTGATGGGGACCCAGGTGTTTATGGTGAGTGGGTGATGGGGACCCAGGTGTTTATGGTGAGTGGGTGATGGGGACCCAGGTGTTTATTCTGGGTGGGTGACCAAGACCCGGGTGTTTATTCTGGGTGGGTGGGTGATGGGGACGCAGGTGTTTATAGTGAGTGGGTGATGGGGACCCAGGTGTTTATTCTGGGTGGGTGACCAAGACCCGGGTGTTTATTCTGGGTGGGTGGGTGATGGGGACGCAGGTGTTTATGGTGGGTGGGTGGGTGGGTGATGGGGACCCAGGTGTTTATGGTGGGTGGGTGGGTGATGGGGACGCAGGTGTTTATAGTGAGTGGGTGATGGGGACCCAGGTGTTTATGGTGAGTGGGTGATGGGGACCCAGGTGTTTATTCTGGGTGGGTGACCAAGACCCGGGTGTTTATTCTGGGTGGGTGGGTGATGGGGACGCAGGTGTTTATAGTGAGTGGGTGATGGGGACCCAGGTGTTTATTCTGGGTGGGTGACCAAGACCCGGGTGTTTATTCTGGGTGGGTGGGTGATGGGGACGCAGGTGTTTATGGTGGGTGGGTGGGTGGGTGATGGGGACCCAGGTGTTTATGGTGGGTGGGTGGGTGATGGGGACGCAGGTGTTTATAGTGAGTGGGTGATGGGGACCCAGGTGTTTATAGTGAGTGGGTGATGGGGACCCGGGTGTTTACTTTGGGTGGGTGATGGGGACCCAGGTGTTTATTCTGGGTGAGTGGGTGATGGGGACCCAGGTGTTTATTCTGGGTGAGTGGGTGATGGGGACCCAGGTGTTTATAGTGAGTGGGTGATGGGGACGCGGGTGTTTATTGTGGGTGGGTGACCAGTACCCAGGTGTTTATTCTGGGTGGGTGGGTGATGGTGACCCAGGTGTTTACTGAGGGTGGGTGATGGGTACCCAGGTGTTTATTCTGGGTGGGTGGGTGATGGGGACCCAGGTGTTTATTCTGGGTGGGTGACCAAGACCCGGGTGTTTATTCTGGGTGGGTGGGTGATGGGGACGCAGGTGTTTATAGTGAGTGGGTGACCAGGACCCAGGAGTTTATTCTGGGTGGGTGGGTGATGGGGACCTGGGTGTTTACTGAGGGTGGGTGATGGGTACCCAGGTGTTTATTCTGGGTGGGTGACCAAGACCCGGGTGTTTATTCTGGGTGGGTGGGTGATGGGGACGCAGGTGTTTATAGTGAGTGGGTGATGGGGACCCAGGTGTTTATAGTGAGTGGGTGATGGGGACCCAAGTGTTTATTCTGGGTGGGTGGGTGATGGGGACCCAGGTGTTTATAGTGAGTGGGTGATGGGGACCCAGGTGTTTATTCAGAGTGGGTGATGGGGACCCAGGTGTTTACTTTGGGTGGGTGATGGGGACCCAGGTGTTTATTCTGGGTGGGTGGGTGATGGGGACCCGGGTGTTTATTATGTGTGGGTGGGTGATGGGGACCCAGGTGTTTATAGTGAGTGGGTGATGGGGACCCAGGTGTTTATTCTGGGTGGGTGGGTGATGGGGACCCAGGTGTTTATAGTGGGTGGGTGATGGGGACGCAGGTGTTTATAGTGAGTGGGTGATGGGGACCCAGGTGTTTACTTTGGGTGGGTGATGGGGACCCAGGTGTTTATTCTGGGTGGGTGGGTGATGGGGACCCAGGTGTTTATTCTGGGTGGGTGACCAAGACCCGGGTGTTTATTCTGGGTGGGTGGGTGATGGGGACGCAGGTGTTTATGGTGGGTGGGTGATGGGGACCCAGGTGTTTATGGTGGGTGGGTGGGTGATGGGGACGCAGGTGTTTATAGTGAGTGGGTGATGGGGACCCAGGTGTTTATAGTGAGTGGGTGATGGGGACCCGGGTGTTTACTTTGGGTGGGTGATGGGGACCCAGGTGTTTATTCTGGGTGTGTTGGTGATGGGGACCCAGGTGTTTATTCTGGGTGAGTGGGTGATGGGGACCCAGGTGTTTATAGTGAGTGGGTGATGGGGACGCGGGTGTTTATTGTGGGTGGGTGACCAGTACCCAGGTGTTTATTCTGGGTGGGTGGGTGATGGGGACCCAGGTGTTTATTCTGGGTGGGTGACCAAGACCCGGGTGTTTATTCTGGGTGGGTGGGTGATGGGGACGCAGGTGTTTATAGTGAGTGGGTGATGGGGACCCAGGTGTTTATAGTGAGTGGGTGATGGGGACCCAAGTGTTTATTCTGGGTGGGTGGGTGATGGGGACCCAGGTGTTTATAGTGAGTGGGTGATGGGGACCCAGGTGTTTATTGTGGGTGGGTGACCAAGACCCGGGTGTTTATTCTGGGTGGGTGGGTGATGGGGACCCAGGTGTTTATAGTGAGTGGGTGATGGGGACCCGGGTGTTTATTCTGGGTGGGTGGGTGATGGGGACCCAGGTGTTTATAGTGAGTGGGTGATGGGGACCCAGGTGTTTATTCAGAGTGGGTGATGGGGACCCGGGTGTTTACTTTGGGTGGGTGATGGGGACCCAGGTGTTTATTCTGGGTGGGTGGGTGATGGGGACCCGGGTGTTTATTATGGGTGGGTGGGTGATGGGGACCCAGGTGTTTATAGTGAGTGGGTGATGGGGACCCAGGTGTTTATTCTGGGTGGGTGGGTGATGGGGACCCAGGTGTTTATAGTGAGTGGGTGATGGGGACCCAGGTGTTTATTGTGGGTGGGTGACCAGGACCCGGGTGTTTATTCTGGGTGGGTGGGTGATGGGGACGCAGGTGTTTATAGTGAGTGGGTGATGGGGACCCAGGTGTTTATTCAGAGTGGGTGATGGGGACCCAGGTGTTTACTTTGGGTGGGTGATGGGGACCCAGGTGTTTATTCTGGGTGGGTGGGTGATGGGGACCCAGGTGTTTATTCTGGGTGGGTGACCAAGACCCGGGTGTTTATTCTGGGTGGGTGGGTGATGGGGACGCAGGTGTTTATGGTGGGTGGGTGGGTGGGTGATGGGGACCCAGGTGTTTATGGTGGGTGGGTGGGTGATGGGGACGCAGGTGTTTATAGTGAGTGGGTGATGGGGACGCAGGTGTTTATTCTGGGTGGGTGATGGGGACCCAGGTGTTTACTTTGGGTGGGTGATGGGGACCCAGGTGTTTATTCTGGGTGGGTGGGTGATGGGGACCCAGGTGTTTATTCTGGGTGGGTGACCAAGACCCGGGTGTTTATTCTGGGTGGGTGGGTGATGGGGACGCAGGTGTTTATAGTGAGTGGGTGATGGGGACCCAGGTGTTTATTCAGAGTGGGTGATGGGGACCCAGGTGTTTACTTTGGGTGGGTGATGGGGACCCAGGTGTTTATTCTGGGTGGGTGGGTGATGGGGACCCAGGTGTTTATTCTGGGTGGGTGACCAAGACCCGGGTGTTTATTCTGGGTGGGTGGGTGATGGGGATGCAGGTGTTTATGGTGGGTGGGTGGGTGGGTGATGGGGACCCAGGTGTTTATGGTGGGTGGGTGGGTGATGGGGACGCAGGTGTTTATAGTGAGTGGGTGATGGGGACCCAGGTGTTTATTCTGGGTGGGTGATGGGGACGCAGGTGTTTATAGTGAGTGGGTGACCAGGACCCGGGTGTTTATTGTGAGTGGGTGATGGGGACCCGGGTGTTTACTTTGGGTGGGTGATGGGGACCCGGGTGTTTACTTTGGGTGGGTGATGGGGACCCGGGTGTTTACTTTGGGTGGGTGATGGGGACCCGGGTGTTTACTTTGGGTGGGCGATGGGGACGCAGGCGTTTATAGTGAGTGGGTGATGGGGACCCAGGTGTTTACTCAGAGTGGGTGATGGGGACGCAGGTGTTTATAGTGAGTGGGTGATGGGGACCCAGGTGTTTACTCAGAGTGGGTGATGGGGACCCAGGTGTTTACTGAGGGTGGGTGATGGGGAACCGGGTGTTTACTTTGGGTGGGTGATAGGGACCCAGGTGTTTATTCTGGGTGGGTGACCAAGACCTGGGTGTTTATTCTGGGTGGGTGGGTGATGGGGATGCAGGTGTTTATAGTGTGTGGGTGATGGGGTCCCAGGTGTTTATTCTGGTTGGGTGATCAAGACCCGGGTGTTTATTCTGGGTGGGTGGGTGATGGGGACGCAGGTGTTTATAGTGAGTGGGTGATGGGGACCCAGGTGTTTATAGTGAGTGGGTGATGGGGTCCCAGGTGTTTATTCTGGGCGGGTGACCAAGACCCGGGTGTTTATTCTGGGTGGGTGGGTGATGGGGACGCAGGTGTTTATAGTGAGTGGGTGATGGGGACCCAGGTGTTTATAGTGAGTGGGTGATGGGGACCCAGGTGTTTATTCTGGGTGGGTGGGTGATGGGGACGCAGGTGTTTATAGTGAGTGGGTGATGGGGACCCAGGTGTTTATAGTGAGTGGGTGATGGGGACCCAGGTGTTTATTCTGGGTGGGTGGGTGATGGTGACCCGGGTGTTTATTCTGGGTGGGTGGGTGATGTGGACCCAGGTGTTTATAGTGAGTGGGTGATGGGAACCCAGGTGTTTATTCTGGGTGGGTGGGTGATGGGGACCCAGGTGTTTATAGTGAGTGGGTGATGGGGACCCAGGTGTTTATTGTGGGTGGGTGACCAGGACCCGGGTGTTTATTCTGGGTGGGTGGGTGATGTGGACGCAGGTGTTTATAGTGAGTGGGTGATGGGGACCCAGGTGTTTATTCAGAGTGGGTGATGGGGACCCGGGTGTTTACTTTGGGTGGGTGATGGGGACCCAGGTGTTTATTCTGGGTGGGTGGGTGATGGGGACCCAGTTGTTTACTCAGAGTGGGTGATGGGGACCCGGGTGTTTATAGAGAGTGGGTGATGGGGACCCAGGTGTTTATTCTGGGTGGGTGGGTGATGGGGACCCAGGTGTTTATAGTGAGTGGGTGATGGGGACCCAGGTGTTTATTCTGGGTGGGTGGGTGATGGGGACCCGGGTGTTTATTCTGGGTGGGTGGGTGATGGGGACGCAGGTGTTTATAGTGAGTGGGTGATGGGGACCCAGGTGTTTATTCTGGGTGGGTGGGTGATGGGGACCCGGGTGTTTATTCTGGGTGGGTGGGTGATGGGGACCCAGGTGTTTATAGTGTGTGGGTGATGGGGACCCAGGTGTTTATTCTGGGTGGGTGGTTGATGGGGACCCAGGTGTTTATAGTGAGTGGGTGATGGAGACGCAGGTGTTTATAGTGAGTGGGTGACCAGGACCCGGGTGTTTATTGTGAGTGGGTGATGGGGACCCGGGTGTTTACTTTGGGTGGGTGATGGGGACCCGGGTGTTTACTTTGGGTGGGTGATGGGGACGCAGGCGTTTATAGTGAGTGGGTGATGGGGACCCAGGTGTTTACTCAGAGTGGGTGATGGGGACGCAGGTGTTTATAGTGAGTGGGTGATGGGGACCCAGGTGTTTACTCAGAGTGGGTGATGGGGACCCAGGTGTTTACTGAGGGTGGGTGATGGGGACCCGGGTGTTTACTTTGGGTGGGTGATAGGGACCCAGGTGTTTATTCTGGGTGGGTGGGTGATGGGGACGCAGGTGTTTATAGTGAGTGGGTGATGGGGTCCCAGGTGTTTATTCTGGGTGGGTGACCAAGACCCGGGTGTTTATTCTAGGTGGGTGGGTGATGGGGACGCAGGTGTTTAGAGTGAGTGGGTGATGGGGACCCAGGTGTTTATTGTGGGTGGGTGGGTGATGGGGACCCAGGTGATTATAGTGAGTGGGTGATGGGGACCCAGGTGTTTATTCTGGGTGGGTGGGTGATGGGGTCCCAGGTGTTTATTCTGGGTGGGTGGGTGATGGGGACCCAGGTGTTTATAGTGAGTGGGTGATGGGGACGCAGGTGTTTATAGTGAGTGGGTGACCAGGACCCGGGTGTTTATTGTGAGTGGGTGATGGGTACCCGGGTGTTTACTTTGGGTGGGTGATGGGGACCCAGGTGTTTACTTTGGGTGGGTGATGGGGACCCGGGTGTTTACTTTGGGTGGGTGATGGGGTCCCAGGTGTTTAGAGTGAGTGGGTGATGGGGACCCAGGTGTTTACTCAGAGTGGGTGATGGGGACCCAGGTGTTTACTGAGGGTGCGTGATGGGGACCCGGGTGTTTACTGAGAGTTGGGGATGAGACCCAGGTGTTTACTGAGAGTGGGTGATGAGACCCAGGTGTTTACTGAGAGTTGGGAATGAGACCCAGGTGTTTACTGAGAGTGGGTGATGAGACCCGGGTGTTTACTGAGAGTGGGTGATGAGACCCAGGTGTTTACTGAGAGTGGGTGATGAGACCCGGGTGTTTACTGAGAGTTGGGGATGAGGCCCAGGTGTTTACTGAGAGTGGGTGATGAGACCCAGGTGTTTACTGAGAGTTGGGGATGAGACCCGGGTGTTTACTGAGAGTTGTGGATGAGACCCGGGTGTTTACTGAGAGTTGTGGATGAGACCCAGGTGTTTACTGAGAGTGGGTGATGAGACCCGGGTGTTTACTGAGAGTTGGGGATGAGACCCGGGTGTTTACTGAGAGTGGGTGATGAGACCCAGGTGTTTACTGAGAGTTGGGGATGAGACCCAGGTGTTTACTGAGAGTGGGTGATGAGACCCGGGTGTTTACTGAGAGTGGGTGATGAGACCCAGGTGTTTACTGAGAGTGGGTGATGAGACCCGGGTGTTTACTGAGAGTTGGGGATGAGACCCAGGTGTTTACTGAGAGTGGGTGATGAGACTCAGGTGTTTACTGAGAGTTGGGGATGAGACCCAGGTGTTTACTGAGAGTGGGTGATGAGACCCGGGTGTTTACTGAGAGTGGGTGATGAGACCAAGGTGTTTACTGAGAGTGGGTGATGAGACCCGGGTGTTTACTGAGAGTTGGGGATGAGACCCAGGTGTTTACTGAGAGTTGGGGATGAGACCCAGGTGTTTACTGAGAGTGGGTGATGAGACCCAGGTGTTTACTGAGAGTTGGGGATGAGACCCAGGTGTTTACTGAGAGTGGGTGATGAGACCCAGGTGTTTACTGAGAGTTGGGGATGAGACCCGGGTGTTTACTGAGAGTTGGGGATGAGACCCGGGTGTTTACTGAGAGTTGTGGATGAGACCCAGGTGTTTACTGAGAGTGGGTGATGAGACCCGGGTGTTTACTGAGAGTTGGGGATGAGACCCAGGTGTTTACTGAGAGTGGGTGATGAGACCCAGGTGTTTACTGAGAGTTGGGGATGAGACCCAGGTGTTTACTGAGAGTGGGTGATGAGACCTGGGTGTTTACTGAGAGTGGGTGATGAGACCCAGGTGCTACTGAGAGTGGGTGATGAGACCCGGGTGTTTACTGAGAGTTGGGGATGAGACCCAGGTGTTTACTGAGAGTGGGTGATGAGACTCAGGTGTTTACTGAGAGTTGGGGATGAGACCCAGGTGTTTACTGAGAGTGGGTGATGAGACCCGGGTGTTTACTGAGAGTGGGTGATGAGACCCAGGTGTTTACTGAGAGTGGGTGATGAGACCCGGGTGTTTACTGAGAGTTGGGGATGAGACCCAGGTGTTTACTGAGAGTTGGGGATGAGACCCAGGTGTTTACTGAGAGTGGGTGATGAGACCCAGGTGTTTACTGAGAGTTGGGGATGAGACCCAGGTGTTTACTGAGAGTGGGTGATGAGACCCAGGTGTTTACTGAGAGTTGGGGATGAGACCCGGGTGTTTACTGAGAGTTGGGGATGAGTCCCAGGTGTTTACTGAGAGTGGGTGATGAGACACAGGTGTTTACTGAGAGTTGGGGATGAGACCCGGGTGTTTACTGAGAGTTGGGGATGAGACCCGGGTGTTTACTGAGAGTTGTGGATGAGACCCAGGTGTTTACTGAGAGTGGGTGATGAGACCCGGGTGTTTACTGAGAGTTGGGGATGAGACCCGGGTGTTTACTGAGAGTGGGTGATGAGACCCAGGTGTTTACTGAGAGTTGGGGATGAGACCCAGGTGTTTACTGAGAGTGGGTGATGAGACCTGGGTGTTTACTGAGAGTGGGTGATGAGACCCAGGTGTTTACTGAGAGTGGGTGATGAGACCCGGGTGTTTACTGAGAGTTGGGGATGAGACCCAGGTGTTTACTGAGAGTGGGTGATGAGACTCAGGTGTTTACTGAGAGTTGGGGATGAGACCCAGGTGTTTACTGAGAGTGGGTGATGAGACCCGGGTGTTTACTGAGAGTGGGTGATGAGACCCGGGTGTTTACTGAGAGTTGGGGATGAGACCCAGGTGTTTACTGAGAGTTGGGGATGAGACCCAGGTGTTTACTGAGAGTGGGTGATGAGACCCAGGTGTTTACTGAGAGTTGGGGATGAGACCCAGGTGTTTACTGAGAGTGGGTGATGAGACCCAGGTGTTTACTGAGAGTTGGGGATGAGACCCGGGTGTTTACTGAGAGTTGGGGATGAGACCCAGGTGTTTACTGAGAGTTGGGGATGATACCCAGGTGTTTACTGAGAGTTGGGGATGAGACCCGGGTGTTTACTGAGAGTTGGCTATGAGACCCAGGTGTTTACTGAGAGTTGGCGATGAGACCCAGGTGTTTACTGAGAGTTGGGGATGAGACCCGGGTGTTTACTGAGAGTTGGGGATGAGACCCGGGTGTTTACTGAGAGTTGGGGATGAGACGCAGGTGTTTACTGAGAGTTGGGGATGAGACCCGGGTGTTTACTGAGAGTTGGCTATGAGACCCAGGTGTTTACTGAGAGTTGGCGATGAGACCCGGGTATTTACTGAGAGTTGGGGATGAGACCCAGGTGTTTACTGAGAGTGGGTGATGAGACCCAGGTGTTTACTGAGAGTTGGGGATGAGACCCGGGTGTTTACTGAGAGTTGGGGATGAGACCCGGGTGTTTACTGAGAGAGGGTGATGAGATCCAGGTGTTTACTGAGAGTGGGTGATGAGACCCAGGTGTTTACTGAGAGTGGGTGATGAGACCCAGGTGTTTACTGAGAGTGGGTGATGAGACCCAGGTGTTTACTGAGAGTTGGGGATGAGACCCGGGTGTTTACTGAGAGTTGGGGATGAGACCCGGGTGTTTACTGAGAGTTGGGGATGAGACCCGGGTGTTTACTGAGAGTTGGGGATGAGACCCGGGTGTTTACTGAGAGTGGGTGATGAGACCCGGGTGTTTACTGAGAGTTGGGGATGAGACCCGGGTGTTTACTGAGAGTTGGGGATGAGACCCAGGTGTTTACTGAGAGCTGGCTATGAAACCCAGGTGTTTACTGAGAGTTGGGGATGAGACCCGGGTGTTTACTGAGAATTGGGGATGAGACCCGGGTGTTTACTGAGAGTTGGGGATGAGACCCGGGTGTTTACTGAGAGTTGGGGATGAGACCCGCGTGTTTACTGAGAGTTGTGGATGAGACCCAGGTGTTTACTGAGAGTGGGTGATGAGACCCGGGTGTTTACTGAGAGTTGGGGATGAGACCCGGGTGTTTACTGAGAGTGGGTGATGAGACCCAGGTGTTTACTGAGAGTTGGGGATGAGACCCAGGTGTTTACTGAGAGTGGGTGATGAGACGTGGGTGTTTACTGAGAGTGGGTGATGAGACCCAGGTGTTTACTGAGAGTGGGTGATGAGACCCGGGTGTTTACTGAGAGTTGGGGATGAGACCCAGGTGTTTACTGAGAGTGGGTGATGAGACTCAGGTGTTTACTGAGAGTTGGGGATGAGACCCAGGTGTTTACTGAGAGTGGGTGATGAGACCCGGGTGTTTACTGAGAGTGGGTGATGAGACCCAGGTGTTTACTGAGAGTGGGTGATGAGACCCGGGTGTTTACTGAGAGTTGGGGATGAGACCCAGGTGTTTACTGAGAGTTGGGGATGAGACGCAGGTGTTTACTGAGAGTGGGTGATGAGACCCAGGTGTTTACTGAGAGTTGGGGATGAGACCCAGGTGTTTACTGAGAGTGGGTGATGAGACCCAGGTGTTTACTGAGAGTTGGGGATGAGACCCGGGTGTTTACTGAGAGTTGGGGATGAGACCCAGGTGTTTACTGAGAGTTGGGGATGATACCCAGGTGTTTACTGAGAGTTGGGGATGAGACCCGGGTGTTTACTGAGAGTTGGGGATGAGACCCAGGTGTTTACTGAGAGTGGGTGATGAGACTCAGGTGTTTACTGAGAGTTGGGGATGAGACCCAGGTGTTTACTGAGAGTGGGTGATGAGACCCGGGTGTTTACTGAGAGTGGGTGATGAGACCCGGGTGTTTACTGAGAGTTGGGGATGAGACCCAGGTGTTTACTGAGAGTTGGGGATGAGACCCAGGTGTTTACTGAGAGTGGGTGATGAGACCCAGGTGTTTACTGAGAGTTGGGGATGAGACCCAGGTGTTTACTGAGAGTGGGTGATGAGACCCAGGTGTTTACTGAGAGTTGGGGATGAGACCCGGGTGTTTACTGAGAGTTGGGGATGAGACCCAGGTGTTTACTGAGAGTTGGGGATGATACCCAGGTGTTTACTGAGAGTTGGGGATGAGACCCGGGTGTTTACTGAGAGTTGGCTATGAGACCCAGGTGTTTACTGAGAGTTGGCGATGAGACCCAGGTGTTTACTGAGAGTTGGGGATGAGACCCGGGTGTTTACTGAGAGTTGGGGATGAGACCCGGGTGTTTACTGAGAGTTGGGGATGAGACGCAGGTGTTTACTGAGAGTTGGGGATGAGACCCGGGTGTTTACTGAGAGTTGGCTATGAGACCCAGGTGTTTACTGAGAGTTGGCGATGAGACCCGGGTATTTACTGAGAGTTGGGGATGAGACCCAGGTGTTTACTGAGAGTGGGTGATGAGACCCAGGTGTTTACTGAGAGTTGGGGATGAGACCCGGGTGTTTACTGAGAGTTGGGGATGAGACCCGGGTGTTTACTGAGAGAGGGTGATGAGATCCAGGTGTTTACTGAGAGTGGGTGATGAGACCCAGGTGTTTACTGAGAGTGGGTGATGAGACCCAGGTGTTTACTGAGAGTGGGTGATGAGACCCAGGTGTTTACTGAGAGTTGGGGATGAGACCCGGGTGTTTACTGAGAGTTGGGGATGAGACCCGGGTGTTTACTGAGAGTTGGGGATGAGACCCGGGTGTTTACTGAGAGTTGGGGATGAGACCCGGGTGTTTACTGAGAGTGGGTGATGAGACCCGGGTGTTTACTGAGAGTTGGGGATGAGACCCGGGTGTTTACTGAGAGTTGGGGATGAGACCCAGGTGTTTACTGAGAGCTGGCTATGAAACCCAGGTGTTTACTGAGAGTTGGGGATGAGACCCGGGTGTTTACTGAGAATTGGGGATGAGACCCGGGTGTTTACTGAGAGTTGGGGATGAGACCCGGGTGTTTACTGAGAGTTGGGGATGAGACCCGCGTGTTTACTGAGAGTTGTGGATGAGACCCAGGTGTTTACTGAGAGTGGGTGATGAGACCCGGGTGTTTACTGAGAGTTGGGGATGAGACCCGGGTGTTTACTGAGAGTGGGTGATGAGACCCAGGTGTTTACTGAGAGTTGGGGATGAGACCCAGGTGTTTACTGAGAGTGGGTGATGAGACGTGGGTGTTTACTGAGAGTGGGTGATGAGACCCAGGTGTTTACTGAGAGTGGGTGATGAGACCCGGGTGTTTACTGAGAGTTGGGGATGAGACCCAGGTGTTTACTGAGAGTGGGTGATGAGACTCAGGTGTTTACTGAGAGTTGGGGATGAGACCCAGGTGTTTACTGAGAGTGGGTGATGAGACCCGGGTGTTTACTGAGAGTGGGTGATGAGACCCAGGTGTTTACTGAGAGTGGGTGATGAGACCCGGGTGTTTACTGAGAGTTGGGGATGAGACCCAGGTGTTTACTGAGAGTTGGGGATGAGACGCAGGTGTTTACTGAGAGTGGGTGATGAGACCCAGGTGTTTACTGAGAGTTGGGGATGAGACCCAGGTGTTTACTGAGAGTGGGTGATGAGACCCAGGTGTTTACTGAGAGTTGGGGATGAGACCCGGGTGTTTACTGAGAGTTGGGGATGAGACCCAGGTGTTTACTGAGAGTTGGGGATGATACCCAGGTGTTTACTGAGAGTTGGGGATGAGACCCGGGTGTTTACTGAGAGTTGGCTATGAGACCCAGGTGTTTACTGAGAGTTGGCGATGAGACCCAGGTGTTTACTGAGAGTTGGGGATGAGACCCGGGTGTTTACTGAGAGTTGGGGATGAGACCCGGGTGTTTACTGAGAGTTGGGGATGAGACGCAGGTGTTTACTGAGAGTTGGGGATGAGACCCGGGTGTTTACTGAGAGTTGGCTATGAGACCCAGGTGTTTACTGAGAGTTGGCGATGAGACCCGGGTATTTACTGAGAGTTGGGGATGAGACCCAGGTGTTTACTGAGAGTGGGTGATGAGACCCAGGTGTTTACTGAGAGTTGGGGATGAGACCCGGGTGTTTACTGAGAGTTGGGGATGAGACCCGGGTGTTTACTGAGAGAGGGTGATGAGATCCAGGTGTTTACTGAGAGTGGGTGATGAGACCCAGGTGTTTACTGAGAGTGGGTGATGAGACCCAGGTGTTTACTGAGAGTGGGTGATGAGACCCAGGTGTTTACTGAGAGTTGGGGATGAGACCCGGGTGTTTACTGAGAGTTGGGGATGAGACCCGGGTGTTTACTGAGAGTTGGGGATGAGACCCGGGTGTTTACTGAGAGTTGGGGATGAGACCCGGGTGTTTACTGAGAGTGGGTGATGAGACCCGGGTGTTTACTGAGAGTTGGGGATGAGACCCGGGTGTTTACTGAGAGTTGGGGATGAGACCCAGGTGTTTACTGAGAGCTGGCTATGAAACCCAGGTGTTTACTGAGAGTTGGGGATGAGACCCGGGTGTTTACTGAGAATTGGGGATGAGACCCGGGTGTTTACTGAGAGTTGGGGATGAGACCCCAGTGTTTACTGAGAGTTGGGGATGAGACCCGGGTGTTTACTGAGAGTTGGCGATGAGACCCGGGTGTTTACTGAGAGTTGGGGATGAGACCCGGGTGTTTACTGAGAGTTGGGGATGAGACCCGGGTGTTTACGGAGAGTTGGGGATGAGACCCGGGTGTTTACTGAGAGTTGGGGATGAGACCCGGGTGTTTACTGAGAGTTGGGGATGAGACCCGGGTGTTTACTGAGAGTTGGGGATGAGACCCGGGTGTTTACTGAGAGTTGGGGATCAGACCCGGGTGTTTACTGAGAGTTGGGGATCAGACCCGGGTGTTTACTCAGAGTTGGCGATGAGACCCGGGTGTTTACTGAGAGTTGGCGATGAGACCCGGGTGTTTACTGAGAGTTGGCGATGAGACCCGGGTGTTTACTGAGAGTGGGGATGAGACCCGGGTGTTTATTGAGAGTTGGGGATGAGACCCAGGTGTTTACTGAGAGTTGGCTATGAGACCCTGGTGTTTACTGAGAGTTGGGGATGAGACCCGGGTGTTTACTGAGAGTGGGGATGAGACCCGGGTGTTTACTGAGAGTTGGGGATGAGACCCAGGTGTTTACTGAGAGTTGGGGATGAGACCCGGGTGTTTACTGAGAGTGGGTGATGAGACCCAGGTGTTTACTGAGAGTTGGGGATGAGACCCGGGTGTTTACTGAGAGTTGGGGATGAGACCCAGGTGTTTACTGAGAGTTGGGGATGAGACCCAGGTGTTTACTGAGAGTTGGGGATGAGACCCAGGTGTTTACTGAGAGTTGGGGATGAGACCCGGGTGTTTACTGAGAGTTGGGGATGAGACCCGGGTGTTTACTGGGAGTTGGCTATGAGACCCAGGTGTTTACTGAGAGTTGGCGATGAGACCCAGGTGTTTACTGAGAGTTGGGGATGAGACCCGGGTGTTTACTGAGAGTTGGGGATGAGACCCAGGTGTTTACTGAGAGTGGGTGATGAGACCCAGGTGTTTACTGAGAGTTGGGGATGAGACCCGGGTGTTTACTGAGAGTTGGGGATGAGACCCGGGTGTTTACTGAGAGTGGGTGATGAGATCCAGGTGTTTACTGAGAGTGGGTGATGAGACCCAGGTGTTTACTGAGAGTGGGTGATGAGACCCAGGTGTTTACTGAGAGTTGGGGATGAGACCCGGGTGTTTACTGCGAGTTGGGGATGAGACCCGCGTGTTTACTGCGAGTTGGGGATGAGACCCGGGTGTTTACTGAGAGTTGGGGATGAGACCCGGGTGTTTACTGAGAGGTGGGGATGAGACCCGGGTGTTTACTGAGAGTTGGCGATGAGACCCGGGTGTTTACTGAGAGTTGGGGATGAGACCCGGGTGTTTACTGAGAGTTGGTGATGAGACCCGGGTGTTTACTGAGAGTTGGTGATGAGACCCGGGTGTTTACTGAGAGTTGGGGATGAGACCCGGGTGTTTACTGAGAGTTGGCGATGAGACCCGGGTGTTTACTGAGAGTTGGGGATGAGACCTGGCTGTTTACTGAGAGTTGGGGAAGAGACCCGGGTGTTTACTGAGAGTTGGGGATGAGACCCGGGTGTTTACTGAGAGTTGGGGAAGAGACCCGGGTGTTTACTGAGAGTTGGGGATGAGACCCGGGTGTTTACTGAGAGTTGTGGATGAGACCCGGGTGTTTACTGAGAGTTGTGGATGAGACCCGGGTGTTTACTGAGAGTTGTGGATGAGACCCGGGTGCTTACTGAGAGTGGGTGATGAGACCCAGGTGTTTACTGCGAGTTGGGGATGAGACCCGGGTGTTTACTGAGAGTGGGTGATGAGACCCCGGTGTTTACTGAGAGTTGGGGATGAGACCCGGGTGTTTACTGAGAGTGGGTGATGAGACCCGGGTGTTTACTGAGAGTGGGTGATGAGACCCAGGTGTTTACTGAGAGTGGGTGATGAGACCCGGGTGTTTACTGAGAGTGGGTGATGAGACCCAGGTGTTTACTGAGAGTTGGGGATGAGACCCTGGTGTTTACTGAGAGTGGGTGATGAGACCCAGGTGTTTACTGAGAGTTGGGGATGAGACCCGGGTGTTTACTGAGAGTTGGGGATGAGACCCAGGTGTTTACTGAGATTTGGGGATGAGACCCGGGTGTTTACTGAGAGTTGGGGATGAGACCCGGGTGTTTACTGAGAGTTGGCGATGAGACCCAGGTGTTTACTGAGAGTTGGGGATGAGACCCGGGTGTTTACTGAGAGTTGGGGATGAGACCCAGGTGTTTACTGAGAGTGGGTGATGAGACCCAGGTGTTTACTGAGAGTTGGGGATGAGACCCGGGTGTTTACTGAGAGTTGGGGATGAGACCCAGGTGTTTACTGAGAGTGGGTGATGAGACCCAGGTGATTACTGAGAGTTGGGGATGAGACCCGGGTGTTTACTGAGAGTTGGGGATGAGACCCGGGTGTTTACTGAGAGTGGGTGATGAGATCCCGGTGTTTACTGAGAGTGGGTGATGAGACCCAGGTGTTTACTGAGAGTGGGTGATGAGACCCAGGTGTTTACTGAGAGTTCGGGATGAGACCCGGGTGTTTACTGAGAGTTGGGGATGAGACCCGGGTGTTTACTGCGAGTTGGGGATGAGACCCGGGTGTTTACTGCGAGTTGGGGATGAGACCCGGGTGTTTACTGAGAGTTGGGGATGAGACCCGGGTGTTTACTGAGAGGTGGGGGTGAGACCCGGGTGTTTACTGAGAGTTGGCGATGAGACCCGGGTGTTTACTGAGAGTTGGGGATGAGACCCGGGTGTTTACTGAGAGTTGGGGATGAGACCCGGGTGTTTACTGAGAGTTGGGGATGAGACCCGGGTGTTTACTGAGAGTTGGGGATGAGACCCGGGTGTTTACTGAGAGTTGGGGATGAGACCCGGGTGTTTACTGAGAGTTGGGGATGAGACCCGGGTGTTTACTGAGAGTTGGGGATGAGACCCGGGTGTTTACTGAGAGTTGTGGATGAGACCCGGGTGTTTACTGAGAGTTGTGGATGAGACCCGGGTGCTTACTGAGAGTGGGTGATGAGACCCAGGTGTTTACTGCGAGTTGGGGATGAGACCCGGGTGTTTACTGAGAGTGGGTGATGAGACCCCGGTGTTTACTGAGAGTTGGGGATGAGACCCGGGTGTTTACTGAGAGTGGGTGATGAGACCCGTGTGTTTACTGAGAGTGGGTGATGAGACCCAGGTGTTTACTGAGAGTGGGTGATGAGACCCTGGTGTTTACTGAGAGTGGGTGATGAGA
The DNA here is from genome assembly GCF_030144855.1 of Hypanus sabinus. Lineage (NCBI taxonomy): Eukaryota > Metazoa > Chordata > Chondrichthyes > Myliobatiformes > Dasyatidae > Hypanus > Hypanus sabinus. The sequence continues at coordinate 87,545,737 of NC_082714.1, forward strand.
CCCAGGTGTTTACTGAGAGTGGGTGATGAGACCCAGGTGTTTACTGAGAGTTGGGGATGAGACCCGGGTGTTTACTGAGAGTTGGGGATGAGACCCAGGTGTTTACTGAGAGTTGGGGATGAGACCCGGGTGTTTACTGAGAGTTGGGGATGAGACCCGGGTGTTTACTGAGAGTTGGCGATGAGACCCAGGTGTTTACTGAGAGTTGGGGATGAGACCCGGGTGTTTACTGAGAGTTGGGGATGAGACCCAGGTGTTTACTGAGAGTGGGTGATGAGACCCAGGTGTTTACTGAGAGTTGGGGATGAGACCCGGGTGTTTACTGAGAGTTGGGGATGAGACCCGGGTGTTTACTGAGAGTGGGTGATGAGCTCCAGGTGTTTACTGAGAGTGGGTGATGAGACCCAGGTGTTTACTGAGAGTGGGTGATGAGACCCAGGTGTTTACTGAGAGTGGGTGATGAGACCCAGGTGTTTACTGAGAGTTGGGGATGAGACCCGGGTGTTTACTGAGAGTTGGGGATGAGACCCGGGTGTTTACTGAGAGTTGGGGATGAGACCCGGGTGTTTACTGAGAGTTGGTGATGAGACCCGGGTGTTTACTGAGAGTTGGCTATGAGACCCAGGTGTTTACTGAGAGTGGGTGATGAGACCCAGGTGTTTACTGAGAGTTGGGGATGAGTCCCGGGTGTTTACTGAGAGTGGGTGATGAGACCCGGGTGTTTACTGAGAGTTGGGGATGAGACCCAGGTGTTTACTGAGAGTGGGTGATGAGACCCAAGTGTTTACTGAGAGTTGGGGATGAGACCCAGGTGTTTACTGAGAGTTGGGGATGAGACCCGGGTGTTTACTGAGAGTTGGGGATGAGACCCGGGTGTTTACTGAGAGTGGGTGATGAGATCCAGGTGTTTACTGAGAGTGGGTGATGAGACCCAGGAGTTTACTGAGAGTGGGTGATGAGACCCAGGTGTTTACTGAGAGTTGGGGATGAGACCCGGGTGTTTACTGAGAGTTGGGGATGAGACCCGGGTGTTTACTGAGAGTTGGGGATGAGACCCGGGTGTTTACTGCGAGTTGGGGATGAGACCCGGGTGTTTACTGCGAGTTGGGGATGAGACCCGGGTGTTTACTGAGAGGTGGGGGTGAGACCCGGGTGTTTACTGAGAGTTGGCGATGAGACCCGGGTGTTTACTGAGAGTTGGGGATGAGACCCGGGTGTTTACTGAGAGTTGGGGATGAGACCCGGGTGTTTACTGAGAGTTGGGGATGAGACCCGGGTGTTTACTGAGAGTTGGGGATGAGACCCGGGTGTTTACTGAGAGTTGGGGATGAGACCCGGGTGTTTACTGAGAGTTGGGGATGAGACCCGGGTGTTTACTGAGAGTTGTGGATGAGACCCGGGTGTTTACTGAGAGTTGTGGATGAGACCCGGGTGCTTACTGAGAGTGGGTGATGAGACCCAGGTGTTTACTGCGAGTTGGGGATGAGACCCGGGTGTTTACTGAGAGTGGGTGATGAGACCCCGGTGTTTACTGAGAGTTGGGGATGAGACCCGGGTGTTTACTGAGAGTGGGTGATGAGACCCGTGTGTTTACTGAGAGTGGGTGATGAGACCCAGGTGTTTACTGAGAGTGGGTGATGAGACCCTGGTGTTTACTGAGAGTGGGTGATGAGACCCAGGTGTTTACTGAGAGTGGGTGATGAGACCCAGGTGTTTACTGAGAGTTGGGGATGAGACCCGGGTGTTTACTGAGAGTTGGGGATGAGACCCAGGTGTTTACTGAGAGTTGGGGATGAGACCCGGGTGTTTACTGAGAGTTGGGGATGAGACCCGGGTGTTTACTGAGAGTTGGCGATGAGACCCAGGTGTTTACTGAGAGTTGGGGATGAGACCCGGGTGTTTACTGAGAGTTGGGGATGAGACCCAGGTGTTTACTGAGAGTGGGTGATGAGACCCAGGTGTTTACTGAGAGTTGGGGATGAGACCCGGGTGTTTACTGAGAGTTGGGGATGAGACCCGGGTGTTTACTGAGAGTGGGTGATGAGCTCCAGGTGTTTACTGAGAGTGGGTGATGAGACCCAGGTGTTTACTGAGAGTGGGTGATGAGACCCAGGTGTTTACTGAGAGTGGGTGATGAGACCCAGGTGTTTACTGAGAGTTGGGGATGAGACCCGGGTGTTTACTGAGAGTTGGGGATGAGACCCGGGTGTTTACTGAGAGTTGGGGATGAGACCCGGGTGTTTACTGAGAGTTGGTGATGAGACACGGGTGTTTACTGAGAGTTGGCTATGAGACCCAGGTGTTTACTGAGAGTGGGTGATGAGACCCAGGTGTTTACTGAGAGTTGGGGATGAGTCCCGGGTGTTTACTGAGAGTGGGTGATGAGACCCGGGTGTTTACTGAGAGTTGGGGATGAGACCCAGGTGTTTACTGAGAGTGGGTGATGAGACCCAGGTGTTTACTGAGAGTTGGGGATGAGACCCAGGTGTTTACTGAGAGTGGGTGATGAGACCCAGGTGTTTACTGAGAGTTGGGGATGAGACCCGGGTGTTTACTGAGAGTTGGCGATGAGACCCAGGTGTTTACTGAGAGTTGGGGATGAGACCAGGGTGTTTACTGAGAGTTGGGGATGAGACCCGGGTGTTTACTGAGAGTTGTGGATGAGACCCGGGTGTTTACTGAGAGTTGTGGATGAGACCCGGGTGTTTACTGAGAGTGGGTGATGAGACCCAGGTGTTTACTGCGAGTTGGGGATGAGACCCGGGTGTTTACTGAGAGTGGGTGATGAGACCCAGGTGTTTACTGAGAGTTGGCGATGAGAACCAGGTGTTTACTGAGAGTTGGGGATGAGACCCGGGTGTTTACTGAGAGTTGGGGATGAGACCCAGGTGTTTACTGAGAGTGGGTGATGAGACCCAGGTGTTTACTGAGAGTTGGGGATGAGACCCGGGTGTTTACTGAGAGTTGGGGATGAGACCCAGGTGTTTACTGAGACTGGGTGATGAGATCCAGATGTTTACTGAGAGTGGGTGATGAGACCCAGGTGTTTACTGAGTGTTGGGGATGAGACCCGGGTGTTTACTGACAGTGGGTGATGAGACCCAGGTGTTTACTGAGAGTTGGGGATGAGACCCGGGTGTTTACTGAGAGTTGGGGATGAGACCCGGGTGTTTACTGAGAGTGGGTGATGAGCTCCAGGTGTTTACTGAGAGTGGGTGATGAGACCCAGGTGTTTACTGAGAGTGGGTGATGAGACCCAGGTGTTTACTGAGAGTGGGTGATGAGACCCAGGTGTTTACTGAGAGTTGGGGATGAGACCCGGGTGTTTACTGAGAGTTGGGGATGAGACCCGGGTGTTTACTGAGAGTTGGGGATGAGACCCGGGTGTTTACTGAGAGTTGGTGATGAGACCCGGGTGTTTACTGAGAGTTGGCTATGAGACCCAGGTGTTTACTGAGAGTGGGTGATGAGACCCAGGTGTTTACTGAGAGTTGGGGATGAGTCCCGGGTGTTTACTGAGAGTGGGTGATGAGACCCGGGTGTTTACTGAGAGTTGGGGATGAGACCCAGGTGTTTACTGAGAGTGGGTGATGAGACCCAGGTGTTTACTGAGAGTTGGGGATGAGACCCAGGTGTTTACTGAGAGTTGGGGATGAGACCCGGGTGTTTACTGAGAGTTGGGGATGAGACCCGGGTGTTTACTGAGAGTGGGTGATGAGATCCAGGTGTTTACTGAGAGTGGGTGATGAGACCCAGGTGTTTACTGAGAGTGGGTGATGAGACCCAGGTGTTTACTGAGAGTTGGGGATGAGACCCGGGTGTTTACTGAGAGTTGGGGATGAGACCCGGGTGTTTACTGAGAGTTGGGGATGAGACCCGGGTGTTTACTGCGAGTTGGGGATGAGACCCGGGTGTTTACTGCGAGTTGGGGATGAGACCCGGGTGTTTACTGAGAGGTGGGGGTGAGACCCGGGTGTTTACTGAGAGTTGGCGATGAGACCCGGGTGTTTACTGAGAGTTGGGGATGAGACCCGGGTGTTTACTGAGAGTTGGGGATGAGACCCGGGTGTTTACTGAGAGTTGGGGATGAGACCCGGGTGTTTACTGAGAGTTGGGGATGAGACCCGGGTGTTTACTGAGAGTTGGGGATGAGACCCGGGTGTTTACTGAGAGTTGTGGATGAGACCCGGGTGTTTACTGAGAGTTGTGGATGAGACCCGGGTGCTTACTGAGAGTGGGTGATGAGACCCAGGTGTTTACTGCGAGTTGGGGATGAGACCCGGGTGTTTACTGAGAGTGGGTGATGAGACCCCGGTGTTTACTGAGAGTTGGGGATGAGACCCGGGTGTTTACTGAGAGTGGGTGATGAGACCCGTGTGTTTACTGAGAGTGGGTGATGAGACCCAGGTGTTTACTGAGAGTGGGTGATGAGACCCTGGTGTTTACTGAGATTGGGTGATGAGACCCAGGTGTTTACTGAGAGTGGGTGATGAGACCCAGGTGTTTACTGAGAGTTGGGGATGAGACCCGGGTGTTTACTGAGAGTTGGGGATGAGACCCAGGTGTTTACTGAGAGTTGGGGATGAGACCCGGGTGTTTACTGAGAGTTGGGGATGAGACCCGGGTGTTTACTGAGAGTTGGCGATGAGACCCAGGTGTTTACTGAGAGTTGGGGATGAGACCCGGGTGTTTACTGAGAGTTGGGGATGAGACCCAGGTGTTTACTGAGAGTGGGTGATGAGACCCAGGTGTTTACTGAGAGTTGGGGATGAGACCCGGGTGTTTACTGAGAGTTGGGGATGAGACCCGGGTGTTTACTGAGAGTGGGTGATGAGCTCCAGGTGTTTACTGAGAGTGGGTGATGAGACCCAAATGTTTACTGAGAGTGGGTGATGAGACCCAGGTGTTTACTGAGAGTGGGTGATGAGACCCAGGTGTTTACTGAGAGTTGGGGATGAGACCCGGGTGTTTACTGAGAGTTGGGGATGAGACCCGGGTGTTTACTGAGAGTTGGTGATGAGACACGGGTGTTTACTGAGAGTTGGCTATGAGACCCAGGTGTTTACTGAGAGTGGGTGATGAGACCCAGGTGTTTACTGAGAGTTGGGGATGAGTCCCGGGTGTTTACTGAGAGTGGGTGATGAGACCCGGGTGTTTACTGAGAGTTGGGGATGAGACCCAGGTGTTTACTGAGAGTGGGTGATGAGACCCAGGTGTTTACTGAGAGTTGGGGATGAGACCCAGGTGTTTACTGAGAGTGGGTGATGAGACCCAGGTGTTTACTGAGAGTTGGGGATGAGACCCGGGTGTTTACTGAGAGTTGGCGATGAGACCCAGGTGTTTACTGAGAGTTGGGGATGAGACCAGGGTGTTTACTGAGAGTTGGGGATGAGACCCGGGTGTTTACTGAGAGTTGTGGATGAGACCCGGGTGTTTACTGAGAGTTGTGGATGAGACCCGGGTGTTTACTGAGAGTGGGTGATGAGACCCAGGTGTTTACTGCGAGTTGGGGATGAGACCCGGGTGTTTGCTGAGAGTGGGTGATGAGACCCAGGTGTTTACTGAGAGTTGGCGATGAGAACCAGGTGTTTACTGAGAGTTGGGGATGAGACCCGGGTGTTTACTGAGAGTTGGGGATGAGACCCAGGTGTTTACTGAGAGTGGGTGATGAGACCCAGGTGTTTACTGAGAGTTGGGGATGAGACCCGGGTGTTTACTGAGAGTTGGGGATGAGACCCAGGTGTTTACTGAGAGTGGGTGATGAGATCCAGATGTTTACTGAGAGTGGGTGATGAGACCCAGGTGTTTACTGAGAGTTGGGGATGAGACCCGGGTGTTTACTGACAGTGGGTGATGAGACCCAGCTGTTTACTGAGAGTTGTGGATGAGACCCAGGTGTTTACTGAGAGTTGGGGATGAGACCCGGGTGTTTACTGAGAGTTGGGGATGAGACCCGGGTGTTTACTGAGAGTAGGTGATGAGACCCGGGTGTTTACTGAGAGTGGGTGATGAGACCCAGGTGTTTACTGAGAGTGGATGATGAGACCCAGGTGTTTACTGAGAGTTGGGGATGAGACCCAGGTGTTTACTGAGAGTTGGGGATGAGACCCGGGTGTTTACTGAGAGTTGGGGATGAGACCAGGGTGTTTACTGAGAGTTGGGGATGAGACCCAGGTGTTTACTGAGAGTTGGGGATGAGACCCGGGTGTTTACTGAGAGTTGGCGATGAGACCCAGGTGTTTACTGAGAGTTGGGGATGAGACCCGGGTGTTTACTGAGAGTTGCGGATGAGACCCAGGTGTTTACTGAGAGTGGGTGATGAGACCCAGGTGTTTACTGAGAGTTGGGGATGAGACCCGGGTGTTTACTGAGAGTTGGGGATGAGACCCGGGTGTTTACTGAGAGTGGGTGATGAGATCCAGGTGTTTACTGAGAGTGGGTAATGAGACCCAGGTGTTTACTGAGAGTGGGTGATGAGACCCAGGTGTTTACTGAGAGTTGGGGATGAGACCCGGGTGTTTACTGAGAGTTGGGGATGAGACCCGGGTGTTTACTGAGAGTGGGTGATGAGACCCAGGTGTTTACTGAGAGTGGATGATGAGACCCAGGTGTTTACTGAGAGTTGGGGATGAGACCCAGGTGTTTACTGAGAGTTGGGGATGAGACCCGGGTGTTTACTGAGAGTTGGGGATGAGACCCGGGTGTTTACTGAGAGTTGGGGATGAGACCCAGGTGTTTACTGAGAGTTGGGGATGAGACCCAGGTGTTTACTGAGAGTTGGGGATGAGACCCGGGTGTTTACTGAGAGCTGGCTATGAGACCCAGGTGTTTACTAAGAGTTGGCGATGAGACCCAGGTGTTTACTGAGAGTTGGGGATGAGACCCGGGTGTTTACTGAGAGTTGGGGATGAGACCCAGGTGTTTACTGAGAGTGGGTGATGAGACCCAGGTGTTTACTGAGAGTTGGGGATGAGACCCGGGTGTTTACTGAGAGTTGGGGATGAGACCCAGGTGTTTACTGAGAGTGGGTGATGAGACCCGGGTGTTTACTGAGAGTGGGTGATGAGACCTGGGTGTTTACTGAGAGTGGGTGATGAGACCCGGGTGTTTACTGAGAGTTGGGGATGAGACCCAGGTGTTTACTGAGAGTGGGTGATGAGCCCCAGGTGTTTACTGAGATTTGGGGATGAGAGCCAGGTGTTTACTGAGAGTTGGGGATGAGACCCGGGTGTTTACTGAGAGTTGGGGATGAGACCCAGGTGTTTACTGAGAGTTGGGGATGAGACCCGGGTGTTTACTGAGAATTGGCTATGAGACCCAGGTGTTTACTGAGAGTTGGCGATGAGACCCGGGTATTTACTGAGAGTTGGGGATGAGACCCAGGTGTTTACTGAGAGTGGGTGATGAGACCCGGGTGTTTACTGAGAGTTGGGGATGAGACCCGGGTGTTTACTGAGAGTTGGGGATGAGACCCGGGTGTTTACTGAGAGTGGGTGATGAGATCCAGGTGTTTACTGAGAGTGGGTGATGAGACCCAGGTGTTTACTGAGAGTGGGTGATGAGACCCAGGGGTTTACTGAGAGTTGGGGATGAGACCCGGGTGTTTACTGAGAGTTGGGGATGAGACCCGGGTGTTTACTGAGAGTTGGGGATGAGACCCGGGTGTTTACTGAGAGTTGCGGATGAGACCCGGGTGTTTACTGAGAGTTGGCGATGAGACCCGGGTGTTTACTGAGAGTTGGGGATGAGACCCGGGTGTTTACTGAGAGTTGGGGATGAGACCCGGGTGTTTACTGAGAGTGGGTGATGAGACCCGGGTGTTTACTGAGAGTGGGTGATGAGACCCGGGTGTTTACTGAGAGTGGATGATGAGACCCATGTGTTTACTGAGAGTTGGGGATGAGACCCAGGTGTCTACTGAGAGTTGGGGATGAGACCCGGTTGTCTACTGAGAGTTGGGGATGAGACCCGGGTGTTTACTGAGAGTTGGGGATGAGACCCAGGTGTTTACTGAGAGTTGGGGATGAGACCTGGGTGTTTACTGAGAGTTGGCGATGAGACCCAGGTGTTTACTGAGAGTTGGGGATGAGACCCGGGTGTTTACTGAGAGTTGCGGATGAGACCCAGGTGTTTACTGAGAGTGGGTGATGAGACCCAGGTGTTTACTGAGAGTTGGGGATGAGACCCGGGTGTTTACTGAGAGTTGGGGATGAGACCCGGGTGTTTACTGAGAGTGGGTGATGAGATCCAGGTGTTTACTGAGAGTGGGTAATGAGACCCAGGTGTTTACTGAGAGTGGGTGATGAGACCCAGGTGTTTACTGAGAGTGGGTGATGAGACCCAGGTGTTTACTGAGAGTTGGGGATGAGACCCGGGTGTTTACTGAGAGTTGGGGATGAGACCCGGGTGTTTACTGAGAGTTGGGGATGAGACCCGGGTGTTTACTGAGAGTTGGTGATGAGACCCAGGTGTTTACTGAGACTTGGCTATGAGACCCAGGTGTTTACTGAGAGTGGGTGATGAGACCTAGGTGTTTACTGAGAGTTGGGGATGAGACCCGGGTGTTTACTGAGAGTTGGGGATGAGACCCAGGTGTTTACTGAGAGTTGGGGATGAGACCCGGGTGTTTACTGAGAGTTGGCTATGAGACCCGGGTGTTTACTGAGAGTTGGCGATGAGACCCAGGTGTTTACTGAGAGTTGGGGATGAGGCCCGGGTGTTTACTGAGAGTTGTGGATGAGACCCGGGTGTTTACTGAGAGTTGTGGATGAGACCCGGGTGTTTACTGAGAGTTGTGGATGAGAACCAGGTGTTTACTGCGAGTTGGGGATGAGACCCGGGTGTTTACTGAGAGTGGGTGATGAGACCCAGGTGTTTACTGAGAGTTGGCGATGAGACCCAGGTGTTTACTGAGAGTTGGGGATGAGACCCGGGTGTTTACTGAGAGTTGGGGATGAGACCCAGGTGTTTACTGAGAGTGGGTGATGAGACCCAGGTGTTTACTGAGAGTTGGGGATGAGACCCGGGTGTTTACTGAGAGTTGGGGATGAGACCCAGGTGTTTACTGAGAGTGGGTGATGAGATCCAGATGTTTACTGAGAGTGGGTGATGAGACCCAGGTGTTTACTGAGAGTTGGGGATGAGACCCGGGTGTTTACTGACAGTGGGTGCTGAGACCCAGGTGTTTACTGAGAGTTGGGGATGAGACCCAGGTGTTTACTGAGAGTTGGGGATGAGACCCAGGTGTTTACTGAGAGTTGGGGATGAGACCCGGGTGTTTACTGAGAGTTGGCTATGAGAGCCAGCTGTTTACTAAGAGTTGGCGATGAGACCCAGGTGTTTACTGAGAGTTGGGGATGAGACCCGGGTGTTTACTGAGAGTTGGGGATGAGACCCAGGTGTTTACTGAGAGTGGGTGATGAGACCCAGGTGTTTACTGAGAGTTGGGGATGAGACCCGCGTGTTTACTGAGAGTTGGGGATGAGACCCAGGTGTTTACTGAGAGTGGGTGATGAGACCCGGGTGTTTACTGAGAGTGGGTGATGAGACCCAGGTGTTTACTGAGAGTGGGTGATGAGACCCGGGTGTTTACTGAGAGTTGGGGATGAGACCCGGGTGTTTACTGAGAGTTGGGGATGAGACCCAGGTGTTTACTGAGAGTGGGTGATGAGACCCGGGTGTTTACTGAGAGTGGGTGATGAGACCCAGGTGTTTACTGAGAGTGGGTGATGAGACCCGGGTGTTTACTGAGAGTTGGGGATGAGACCCAGGTGTTTACTGAGAGTGGGTGATGAGACCCAGATGTTTACTGAGAGTTGGGGATGAGACCCAGGTGTTTACTGAGAGTGGGTGATGAGACCCGGGTGTTTACTGAGAGTGGGTGATGAGACCCAGGTGTTTACTGAGAGTGGGTGATGAGACCCGGGTGTTTACTGAGAGTTGGGGATGAGACCCAGGTGTTTACTGAGAGTGGGTGATGAGCCCCAGGTGTTTACTGAGATTTGGGGATGAGAGCCAGGTGTTTACTGAGAGTTGGGGATGAGACCCGGGTGTTTACTGAGAGTTGGGGATGAGACCCAGGTGTTTACTGAGAGTTGGGGATGAGACCCGGGTGTTTACTGAGAATTGGCTATGAGACCCAGGTGTTTACTGAGAGTTGGCGATGAGACCCGGGTATTTACTGAGAGTTGGGGATGAGACCCAGGTGTTTACTGAGAGTGGGTGATGAGACCCGGGTGTTTACTGAGAGTTGGGGATGAGACCCGGGTGTTTACTGAGAGTTGGCGATGAGACCCGGGTGTTTACTGAGAGTTGGGGATGAGACCCGGGTGTTTACTGAGAGTTGGGGATGAGACCCGGGTGTTTACTGAGAGTTGGGGATGAGACCCGGGTGTTTACTGAGAGTTGACGATGAGACCCGGGTGTTTACTGAGAGTTGGGGATGAGACCCGGGTGTTTACTGAGAGTTGGGGATGAGACCCGGGTGTTTACTGAGAGTTGGCGATGAGACCCGGGTGTTTACTGAGAGTTGGCGATGAGACCCGGGTGTTTACTGAGAGTTGGCGATGAGACCCGGGTGTTTACTGAGAGTTGGGGATGAGACCCGGGTGTTTACTGAGAGTTGGGGATGAGACCCGGGTATTTACTGAGAGTTGGGGATGAGACCCGGGTGTTTACTGAGAGTTGGGGATGAGACCCGGGTGTTTACTGAGAGTTGGGGATGAGACCCGGGTGTTTACTGAGAGTTGGCGATGAGACCCGGGTGTTTACTGAGAGTTGGCGATGAGACCCGGGTGTTTACTGAGAGTTGGGGATGAGACCCGGGTGTTTACTGAGAGTTGGCGATGAGACCCGGGTGTTTACTGAGAGTGGGTGATGGGACCCGGGTGTTTACTGAGAGTTGGGGATGAGACCCGGGTGTTTACTGAGAGTTGGGGATGAGACCCGGGTGTTTACTGAGAGTTGGCGATGAGACCCGGGTGTTTACTGAGAGTGGGTGATGAGACCCGGGTGTTTACTGAGAGTGGGGATGAGACCCAGGTGTTTACTGAGAGTTGGGGATGAGACCCGGGTGTTTACTGAGAGTTGGGGATGAGACCCGGGTGTTTACTGAGAGTTGGGGATGAGACCCAGGTGTTTACTGAGAGTTGGGGATGAGACCCAGGTGTTTACTGAGAGTTGGGGATGAGACCCGGGTGTTTACTGAGAGTTGGGGATGAGACCCGGGTGTTGACTGAGAGTTGGGGATGAGACCCGGGTGTTTACTGAGAGTTGGGGATGAGACCCGGGTGTTTACTGAGAGTTAGCGATGAGACCCAGGTGTTTACTGAGAGTTGGGGATGAGACCCGGGTGTTTACTGAGAGTGGGTGATGAGACCCGGGTGTTTACTGAGAGTTGGTGATGAGACCCAGGTGTTTACTGAGAGTTGGCTATGAGACCCAGGTGTTTACTGAGAGTTGGGGATGAGAACCAGGTGTTTACTGAGAGTTGGGGATGAGACCCAGGTGTTTACTGAGAGTTGGCGATGAGACCCGGGTGTTTACTGAGAGTTGGGGATGAGACCCGGCTGTTTACTGAGAGTTGGGGATGAGACCCGGGTGTTTACTGTGAGTTGGCTATGAGACCCAGGTGTTTACTGAGAGTTGGGGATGAGACACAGGAGTTTACTGAGAGTGGGTGATGAGACCCAGGTGTTTACTGAGAGTTGGGGATGAGACCCGGGTGTTTACTGAGAGTTGGGGATGAGACCCGGGTGTTTACTGAGAGTTGGGGATGAGACCCGGGTGTTTACTGAGAGATGGGGATGAGACCCGGGTGTTTACTGAGAGTTGGGGATGAGACCCGGGTGTTTACTGAGAGTTGGGGATGAGACCCGGGTGTTTACTGAGAGTTGGGGATGAGACCCAGGTGTTTACTGAGAGTGGGTGATGAAACCCAGGTGTTTACTGAGAGTTGGGGATGAGACCGAGGTGTTTACTGAGAGTGGGTGATGAGACCCGGGAGTTTACTGAGAGTGGGTGATGAGACCCGGGTGTTTACTGAGAGTTGGGGATGAGACCCATGTGTTTACTGAGAGTGGGTGATGAGACCCAGGTGTTTACTGAGAGTTGGGGATGAGACCCAGGTGTTTACTGAGAGTGGGTGATGAGACCCAGGTGTTTACTGAGAGTTGGGGATGAGACCCAGGTGTTTACTGAGAGTGGGTGATGAGACCCAGGTGTTTACTGAGAGTTGGGGATGAGACCCGGGTGTTTACTGAGAGTTGGGGATGAGACCCAGGTGTTTACTGAGAGTTGGGGATGAGACCCAGGTGTTTACTGAGAGTTGGGGATGAGATCCGGGTGTTTACTGAGAGTTGGCTATGAGACCCGGGTGTTTACTGAGAGTTGGCGATGAGACCCAGGTGTTTACTGAGAGTTGGGGATGAGACCCGGGTGTTTACTGAGAGTTGGGGAGGAGACCCGGGTGTTTACTGAGAGTTGGGGATGAGACCCGGGTGTTTACTGAGAGTTGGGGATGAGACCCGGGTGTTTACTGAGAGTTGGGGATGAGACCCGGGTGTTTACTGAGAGTTGGTGATGAGACCCGTGTGTTTACTGAGAGTTGGGGATGAGACCCGGGTGTTTACTGAGAGTTGGGGATGAGACCCGGGTGTTTACTGAGAGTTGGGGATGAGACCCGGGTGTTTACTGAGAGTTGGCGATGAGACCCGGGTGTTTACTGAGAGTTGGGGATGAGACCCGGGTGTTTACTGAGAGTTGGGGATGAGACCCGGGTGTTTACTGAGAGTTGAGGATGAGACCCGGGTGTTTACTGAGAGTTTGGGATGAGACCCGGGTGTTTACTGAGAGTTGGGGATGAGACCCGGGTGTTTACTGAGAGTTGGCGATGAGACCCAGGTGTTTACTGAGAGTTGGCGATGAGACCCATGAGTTTAGTGAAGGTTGGCGAAGAGATCTGGGTGTTTACTGAGCATCGGTGATGGGAAACAGGTGTTTATTGAAGGTCCGTGATGGGACCTGGGTGCTTACTGTGAGAGTTGGTGATGAGACCCAGGTGTTTACTGAGAGTGGGTGATGAGACCCGGGTGTTTACTGAGAGTTGGGGATGAGACCCGGGTGTTTACTGAGAGTTGGGGATGAGACCCGGGTGTTTACTGAGAGTTGGGGATGAGACCCGGGTGTTTACTGAGAGTTGGGGATGAGACCCGGGTGTTTACTGAGAGTGGGTGATGAGACCCAGGTGTTTACTGAGAGTGGATGATGAGACCCAGGTGTTTACTGAGAGTGGATGATGAGATCCAGGTGTTTACTGAGCGTTGGGGATGAGACCCGGGTGTTTACTGAGATTTGGGGATGAGACCCGGGTGTTTACTGAGAGTTGGCGATGAGACCCATGAGTTTAGTGAAGGTTGGCGAAGAGATCTGGGTGTTTACTGAGCATCGGTGATGGAAACAGGTGTTTATTGAAGGTCCGTGATGAGACCTGGGTGCTTACTGTGAGAGTTGGTGATGAGACCCGGGTGTTTACTGAGAATCGGAGATGAGATTCAGTTGTTTACTGAGGGGCAGCGATGAAATCTGGGTGTTACCAAAGGTCGGGGACGTGGGTGTTTACTGAGGGAGAATGATCATATATGGTGTTTACTGAAGATCAGCAAAGAGACGCGGATCTTTACTGAGGGTCAGTGGTGGGGACCCGGGTGTTTACTGATGGTCAGTAATGGGACCTGGGTGTTTACTGATGGTCAGTAATAGGACATGGGTATTTACTGAGGGTGGGTGATGGGGACCTGTGTGTTTTTACTGTGGATCTTTAACGCAACCTGGGAGTTTACTGAGGGTCAGTGTTGGGGGGCCCGGGTGTTTACTGATGGTCAGTAATGTGACCTGGGTATTTACTGAGGGTCGCTGATGGGGAGCCAGGCGTTTATTGTGGATGGGTGGTGGGGACTCGGGTGTTTACTGACGGTGGGTGATAGGGACCCGGGTGTTTACTGAGGGTCAGTGATTGGGACCCAGGTGTTTACTGAGGGTCAGTGATGGGGACCTGGGTGTTTACTGAGGGTCAGTAATAGGACCCGGGTGTTTGCTGAGGGTCGCTGATGGGGAGCCAGGCGTTTATTGTGGGTGGGTGGTGGGGACTCGGGTGTTTACTGACGGTGGGTGATAGGGACCCGGGTGTTTACTGAGGGTCAGTGATGGGGACCCAGGTGTTTACTGAGGGTCAGTGATGGGGACCCGGGTGTTTACTGAGGGTCAGTAATAGGACCCGGGTGTTTACTGAGGGTCAGTAATAGGACCCGGGTGTTTACTGAGGGTCAGTGATGGGGGCCCGGGTGTTTACTGATGGTTAGTAATGGGACCTGGGTATTTACTGAGGGTGGGTGATGGGAACCTGTGTGCTTTTACTGTGGATCTTTAATGTGACCTGGGTGTTTACTGAGGGTCAGTGATGGGGACCCAGGTGTTTACTGAGGGTCGGTGATGGGGACCCGGGTGTTTACTGAGGGTTGCTGATGGGGACCCGGGTGTTTACTGAGGGTCAGTGATGGGGACCCTGGTGTTTACTGAGGGTCGCTGATGGGGACCCGGGTGTTTACTGAGGGTCGCTGATGGGGACCCGGGTGTTTACTGAGGGTCAGTGATGGGGACCCGAGTGTTTACTGAGGGTCGCTGATGGGGACCCGGGTGTTTACTGAGGGTCAGTGATGGGGACCCGGGTGTTTACTGAGGGTCAGTGATGGGGACCTGGGTGTTTACTGAGGGTGGGTGATGGGAACCTGTGTGTTTTTACTGTGGATCTTTAATGTGACCCGGGTGTTTACTGAGAGCAGGTGATGGGGACCTGGGTGTTTACTGAGGGTCGCTGATGGGGACCCGGGTGTTTACTGAGGGTCAGTGATGGGGACCCAGGTGTTTACTGAGGGTCAGTGATGGGGACCCGGGTGTTTACTGAGGGTCAGTAATGGGACCTGGGTGTTTACTGAGGGTGGGTGATGGGAACCTGTGTGTTTTTACTGTGGATCTTTAATGTGACCCGGGTGTTTACTGAGAGCAGGTGATGGGGACCTGGGTGTTTACTGAGGGTCAGTGATGGGGACCCAGGTGTTTACTGAGGGTCAGTGATGGGGACCCGGGTGTTTACTGAGGGTCAGTGATGGGGACCCAGGTGTTTACTGAGGGTCAGTGATGGGGACCAGGGTGTTTACTGAGGGTGGGTGATGGGAACCTGTGTGTTTTTACTGTGGATCTTTAATGTGACCCGGGTGTTTACTGAGAGCAGGTGATGGGGACCCGGGTGTTTACTGAGGGTCGCTGATGGGGACCCGGGTGTTTACTGAGGGTCAGTGATGGGGACCCAGGTGTTTACTGAGGGTCAGTGATGGGGACCCGGGTGTTTACTGAGGGTCAGTGATGGGGACCCAGGTGTTTACTGAGGGTCAGTGATGGGGACCAGGGTGTTTACTGAGGGTCGCTGATGGGGACCCAGGTGTTTACTGAGGGTCAGTGATGGGGACCAGGGTGTTTACTGAGAGCAGGTGATGGGGACCCGGGTGTTTACTGAGGGTCAGTGATGGGGACCCAGGTGTTTACTGAGGGTCGCTGATGGGGACCCGGGTGTTTACTGAGGGTCAGTGATGGGGACCAGGGTGTTTACTGAGGGTGGGTGATGGGAACCTGTGTGTTTTTACTGTGGATCTTTAATGTGACCCGGGTGTTTACTGAGAGCAGGTGATGGGGACCCGGGTGTTTACTGAGGGTCGCTGATGGGGACCCGGGTGTTTACTGAGGGTCAGTGATGGGGACCCAGGTGTTTACTGAGGGTCAGTGATGGGGACCCGGGTGTTTACTGAGGGTCAGTGATGGGGACCCAGGTGTTTACTGAGGGTCAGTGATGGGGACCAGGGTGTTTACTGAGAGCAGGTGATGGGGACCCGGGTGTTTACTGAGGGTCGCTGATGGGGACCCGGGTGTTTACTGAGGGTCAGTGATGGGGACCCAGGTGTTTACTGAGGGTCAGTGATGGGGACCCGGGTGTTTACTGAGGGTCAGTGATGGGGACCCAGGTGTTTACTGAGGGTCAGTGATGGGGACCCGGGTGTTTACTGAGGGTCGCTGATGGGGACCCAGGTGTTTACTGAGGGTCAGTGATGGGGACCCGGGTGTTTACTGAGGGTCAGTGATGGGGACCCAGGTGTTTACTGAGGGTCAGTGATGGGGACCCGGGTGTTTACTGAGGGTCGCTGATGGGGACCCAGGTGTTTACTGAGGATCAGTGATGGGGACCCGGGTGTTTACTGAGGGTCAGTGATGGGGACCCAGGTGTTTACTGAGGGTCAGTGATGGGGACCAGGGTGTTTACTGAGGGTCGCTGATGGGGACCCAGGTGTTTACTGAGGGTCAGTGATGGGGACCAGGGTGTTTACTGAGAGCAGGTGATGGGGACCCGGGTGTTTACTGAGGGTCGCTGATGGGGACCCGGGTGTTTACTGAGGGTCAGTGATGGGGACCCAGGTGTTTACTGAGGGTCAGTGATGGGGACCCGGGTGTTTACTGAGGGTCAGTGATGGGGACCCAGGTGTTTACTGAGGGTCAGTGATGGGGACCAGGGTGTTTACTGAGGGTCGCTGATGGGGACCCAGGTGTTTACTGAGGGTCAGTGATGGGGACCAGGGTGTTTACTGAGGGTCAGTGATGGGGACCCAGGTGTTTACTGAGGGTCAGTGATGGGGACCAGGGTGTTTACTGAGGGTGGGTGATGGGAACCTGTGTGTTTTTACTGTGGATCTTTAATGTGACCCGGGTGTTTACTGAGAGCAGGTGATGGGGACCCGGGTGTTTACTGAGGGTCGCTGATGGGGACCCGGGTGTTTACTGAGGGTCAGTGATGGGGACCCAGGTGTTTACTGAGGGTCAGTGATGGGGACCCGGGTGTTTACTGAGGGTCAGTGATGGGGACCCAGGTGTTTACTGAGGGTCAGTGATGGGGACCAGGGTGTTTACTGAGAGCAGGTGATGGGGACCCGGGTGTTTACTGAGGGTCGCTGATGGGGACCCGGGTGTTTACTGAGGGTCAGTGATGGGGACCCAGGTGTTTACTGAGGGTCAGTGATGGGGACCCGGGTGTTTACTGAGGGTCAGTGATGGGGACCCAGGTGTTTACTGAGGGTCAGTGATGGGGACCCAGGTGTTTACTGAGGGTCAGTGATGGGGACCCGGGTGTTTACTGAGGGTCAGTGATGGGGACCCAGGTGTTTACTGAGGGTCAGTGATGGGGACCAGGGTGTTTACTGAGGGTCGCTGATGGGGACCCAGGTGTTTACTGAGGGTCAGTGATGGGGACCCGGGTGTTTACTGAGGGTCGCTGATGGGGACCCAGGTGTTTACTGAGGGTCAGTGATGGGGACCCGGGTGTTTACTGAGGGTCAGTGATGGGGACCCAGGTGTTTACTGAGGGTCAGTGATGGGGACCAGGGTGTTTACTGAGGGTCGCTGATGGGGACCCAGGTGTTTACTGAGGGTCAGTGATGGGGACCAGGGTGTTTACTGAGAGCAGGTGATGGGGACCCGGGTGTTTACTGAGGGTCGCTGATGGGGACCCGGGTGTTTACTGAGGGTCAGTGATGGGGACCCAGGTGTTTACTGAGGGTCAGTGATGGGGACCCGGGTGTTTACTGAGGGTCAGTGATGGGGACCCAGGTGTTTACTGAGGGTCAGTGATGGGGACCCAGGTGTTTACTGAGGGTCAGTGATGGGGACCCGGGTGTTTACTGAGGGTCAGTGATGGGGACCCAGGTGTTTACTGAGGGTCAGTGATGGGGACCAGGGTGTTTACTGAGGGTCGCTGATGGGGACCCAGGTGTTTACTGAGGGTCAGTGATGGGGACCCGGGTGTTTACTGAGGGTCGCTGATGGGGACCCAGGTGTTTACTGAGGGTCAGTGATGGGGACCCGGGTGTTTACTGAGGGTCAGTGATGGGGACCCAGGTGTTTACTGAGGGTCAGTGATGGGGACCAGGGTGTTTACTGAGGGTCGCTGATGGGGACCCGGGTGTTTACTGAGGGTCAGTGATGGGGACCCAGGTGTTTACTGAGGGTCAGTGATGGGGACCCGGGTGTTTACTGAGGGTCAGTGATGGGGACCCAGGTGTTTACTGAGGGTCAGTGATGGGGACCAGGGTGTTTACTGAGGGTCGCTGATGGGGACCCGGGTGTTTACTGAGGGTCAGTGATGGGGACCCAGGTGTTTACTGAGGGTCAGTGATGGGGACCCGGGTGTTTACTGAGGGTCAGTGATGGGGACCCAGGTGTTTACTGAGGGTCAGTGATGGGGACCCAGGTGTTTACTGAGGGTCAGTGATGGGGACCAGGGTGTTTACTGAGGGTCGCTGATGGGGACCCGGGTGTTTACTGAGGGTCAGTGATGGGGACCCAGGTGTTTACTGAGGGTCAGTGATGGGGACCCGGGTGTTTACTGAGGGTCAGTGATGGGGACCCAGGTGTTTACTGAGGGTCAGTGATGGGGACCCAGGTGTTTACTGAGGGTCAGTGATGGGGACCCGGGTGTTTACTGAGGGTCAGTGATGGGGACCCAGGTGTTTACTGAGGGTCAGTGATGGGGACCAGGGTGTTTACTGAGGGTCGCTGATGGGGACCCAGGTGTTTACTGAGGGTCAGTGATGGGGACCCGGGTGTTTACTGAGGGTCGCTGATGGGGACCCAGGTGTTTACTGAGGGTCAGTGATGGGGACCCGGGTGTTTACTGAGGGTCAGTGATGGGGACCCAGGTGTTTACTGAGGGTCAGTGATGGGGACCAGGGTGTTTACTGAGGGTCGCTGATGGGGACCCAGGTGTTTACTGAGGGTCAGTGATGGGGACCAGGGTGTTTACTGAGAGCAGGTGATGGGGACCCGGGTGTTTACTGAGGGTCGCTGATGGGGACCCGGGTGTTTACTGAGGGTCAGTGATGGGGACCCAGGTGTTTACTGAGGGTCAGTGATGGGGACCAGGGTGTTTACTGAGGGTCGCTGATGGGGACCCAGGTGTTTACTGAGGGTCAGTGATGGGGACCAGGGTGTTTACTGAGAGCAGGTGATGGGGACCCGGGTGTTTACTGAGGGTCGCTGATGGGGACCCGGGTGTTTACTGAGGGTCAGTGATGGGGACCCAGGTGTTTACTGAGGGTCAGTGATGGGGACCCGGGTGTTTACTGAGGGTCAGTGATGGGGACCCAGGTGTTTACTGAGGGTCAGTGATGGGGACCAGGGTGTTTACTGAGGGTCGCTGATGGGGACCCAGGTGTTTACTGAGGGTCAGTGATGGGGACCAGGGTGTTTACTGAGGGTCAGTGATGGGGACCCAGGTGTTTACTGAGGGTCAGTGATGGGGACCAGGGTGTTTACTGAGGGTGGGTGATGGGAACCTGTGTGTTTTTACTGTGGATCTTTAATGTGACCCGGGTGTTTACTGAGAGCAGGTGATGGGGACCCGGGTGTTTACTGAGGGTCGCTGATGGGGACCCGGGTGTTTACTGAGGGTCAGTGATGGGGACCCAGGTGTTTACTGAGGGTCAGTGATGGGGACCCGGGTGTTTACTGAGGGTCAGTGATGGGGACCCAGGTGTTTACTGAGGGTCAGTGATGGGGACCAGGGTGTTTACTGAGAGCAGGTGATGGGGACCCGGGTGTTTACTGAGGGTCGCTGATGGGGACCCGGGTGTTTACTGAGGGTCAGTGATGGGGACCCAGGTGTTTACTGAGGGTCAGTGATGAGGACCCGGGTGTTTACTGAGGGTCAGTGATGGGGACCCAGGTGTTTACTGAGGGTCAGTGATGGGGACCCAGGTGTTTACTGAGGGTCAGTGATGGGGACCCGGGTGTTTACTGAGGGTCAGTGATGGGGACCCAGGTGTTTACTGAGGGTCAGTGATGGGGACCAGGGTGTTTACTGAGGGTCGCTGATGGGGACCCAGGTGTTTACTGAGGGTCAGTGATGGGGACCCGGGTGTTTACTGAGGGTCGCTGATGGGGACCCAGGTGTTTACTGAGGGTCAGTGATGGGGACCCGGGTGTTTACTGAGGGTCAGTGATGGGGACCCAGGTGTTTACTGAGGGTCAGTGATGGGGACCAGGGTGTTTACTGAGGGTCGCTGATGGGGACCCAGGTGTTTACTGAGGGTCAGTGATGGGGACCAGGGTGTTTACTGAGAGCAGGTGATGGGGACCCGGGTGTTTACTGAGGGTCGCTGATGGGGACCCGGGTGTTTACTGAGGGTCAGTGATGGGGACCCAGGTGTTTACTGAGGGTCAGTGATGGGGACCCGGGTGTTTACTGAGGGTCAGTGATGGGGACCCAGGTGTTTACTGAGGGTCAGTGATGGGGACCCAGGTGTTTACTGAGGGTCAGTGATGGGGACCCGGGTGTTTACTGAGGGTCAGTGATGGGGACCCAGGTGTTTACTGAGGGTCAGTGATGGGGACCAGGGTGTTTACTGAGGGTCGCTGATGGGGACCCAGGTGTTTACTGAGGGTCAGTGATGGGGACCCGGGTGTTTACTGAGGGTCGCTGATGGGGACCCAGGTGTTTACTGAGGGTCAGTGATGGGGACCCGGGTGTTTACTGAGGGTCAGTGATGGGGACCCAGGTGTTTACTGAGGGTCAGTGATGGGGACCAGGGTGTTTACTGAGGGTCGCTGATGGGGACCCGGGTGTTTACTGAGGGTCAGTGATGGGGACCCAGGTGTTTACTGAGGGTCAGTGATGGGGACCCGGGTGTTTACTGAGGGTCAGTGATGGGGACCCAGGTGTTTACTGAGGGTCAGTGATGGGGACCAGGGTGTTTACTGAGGGTCGCTGATGGGGACCCGGGTGTTTACTGAGGGTCAGTGATGGGGACCCAGGTGTTTACTGAGGGTCAGTGATGGGGACCCGGGTGTTTACTGAGGGTCAGTGATGGGGACCCAGGTGTTTACTGAGGGTCAGTGATGGGGACCCAGGTGTTTACTGAGGGTCAGTGATGGGGACCAGGGTGTTTACTGAGGGTCGCTGATGGGGACCCGGGTGTTTACTGAGGGTCAGTGATGGGGACCCAGGTGTTTACTGAGGGTCAGTGATGGGGACCCGGGTGTTTACTGAGGGTCAGTGATGGGGACCCAGGTGTTTACTGAGGGTCAGTGATGGGGACCAGGGTGTTTACTGAGGGTCGCTGATGGGGACCCGGGTGTTTACTGAGGGTCAGTGATGGGGACCCAGGTGTTTACTGAGGGTCAGTGATGGGGACCCGGGTGTTTACTGAGGGTCAGTGATGGGGACCCAGGTGTTTACTGAGGGTCAGTGATGGGGACCCAGGTGTTTACTGAGGGTCAGTGATGGGGACCCGGGTGTTTACTGAGGGTCAGTGATGGGGACCCAGGTGTTTACTGAGGGTCAGTGATGGGGACCAGGGTGTTTACTGAGGGTCGCTGATGGGGACCCAGGTGTTTACTGAGGGTCAGTGATGGGGACCCGGGTGTTTACTGAGGGTCGCTGATGGGGACCCAGGTGTTTACTGAGGGTCAGTGATGGGGACCCGGGTGTTTACTGAGGGTCAGTGATGGGGACCCAGGTGTTTACTGAGGGTCAGTGATGGGGACCAGGGTGTTTACTGAGGGTCGCTGATGGGGACCCAGGTGTTTACTGAGGGTCAGTGATGGGGACCCAGGTGTTTACTGAGAGCAGGTGATGGGGACCCGGGTGTTTACTGAGGGTCGCTGATGGGGACCCGGGTGTTTACTGAGGGTCAGTGATGGGGACCCAGGTGTTTACTGAGGGTCAGTGATGGGGACCAGGGTGTTTACTGAGGGTCGCTGATGGGGACCCAGGTGTTTACTGAGGGTCAGTGATGGGGACCAGGGTGTTTACTGAGAGCAGGTGATGGGGACCCGGGTGTTTACTGAGGGTCGCTGATGGGGACCCGGGTGTTTACTGAGGGTCAGTGATGGGGACCCAGGTGTTTACTGAGGGTCAGTGATGGGGACCCAGGTGTTTACTGAGGGTCAGTGATGGGGACCCAGGTGTTTACTGAGGGTCAGTGATGGGGACCCAGGTGTTTACTGAGGGTCAGTGATGGGGACCAGGGTGTTTACTGAGGGTCGCTGATGGGGACCCAGGTGTTTACTGAGGGTCAGTGATGGGGACCAGGGTGTTTACTGAGAGCAGGTGATGGGGACCCGGGTGTTTACTGAGGGTCGCTGATGGGGACCCGGGTGTTTACTGAGGGTCAGTGATGGGGACCCAGGTGTTTACTGAGGGTCAGTGATGGGGACCCAGGTGTTTACTGAGGGTCAGTGATGGGGACCCGGGTGTTTACTGAGGGTCAGTGATGGGGACCCAGGTGTTTACTGAGGGTCAGTGATGGGGACCAGGGTGTTTACTGAGGGTCGCTGATGGGGACCCAGGTGTTTACTGAGGGTCAGTGATGGGGACCCGGGTGTTTACTGAGGGTCAGTGATGGGGACCCAGGTGTTTACTGAGGGTCAGTGATGGGGACCAGGGTGTTTACTGAGGGTCGCTGATGGGGACCCAGGTGTTTACTGAGGGTCAGTGATGGGGACCAGGGTGTTTACTGAGAGCAGGTGATGGGGACCCGGGTGTTTACTGAGGGTCGCTGATGGGGACCCGGGTGTTTACTGAGGGTCAGTGATGGGGACCCAGGTGTTTACTGAGGGTCAGTGATGGGGACCCGGGTGTTTACTGAGGGTCAGTGATGGGGACCCAGGTGTTTACTGAGGGTCAGTGATGGGGACCCAGGTGTTTACTGAGGGTCAGTGATGGGGACCCGGGTGTTTACTGAGGGTCAGTGATGGGGACCCAGGTGTTTACTGAGGGTCAGTGATGGGGACCAGGGTGTTTACTGAGGGTCGCTGATGGGGACCCAGGTGTTTACTGAGGGTCAGTGATGGGGACCCGGGTGTTTACTGAGGGTCGCTGATGGGGACCCAGGTGTTTACTGAGGGTCAGTGATGGGGACCCGGGTGTTTACTGAGGGTCAGTGATGGGGACCCAGGTGTTTACTGAGGGTCAGTGATGGGGACCAGGGTGTTTACTGAGGGTCGCTGATGGGGACCCGGGTGTTTACTGAGGGTCAGTGATGGGGACCCAGGTGTTTACTGAGGGTCAGTGATGGGGACCCGGGTGTTTACTGAGGGTCAGTGATGGGGACCCAGGTGTTTACTGAGGGTCAGTGATGGGGACCAGGGTGTTTACTGAGGGTCGCTGATGGGGACCCGGGTGTTTACTGAGGGTCAGTGATGGGGACCCAGGTGTTTACTGAGGGTCAGTGATGGGGACCCGGGTGTTTACTGAGGGTCAGTGATGGGGACCCAGGTGTTTACTGAGGGTCAGTGATGGGGACCCAGGTGTTTACTGAGGGTCAGTGATGGGGACCAGGGTGTTTACTGAGGGTCGCTGATGGGGACCCGGGTGTTTACTGAGGGTCAGTGATGGGGACCCAGGTGTTTACTGAGGGTCAGTGATGGGGACCCGGGTGTTTACTGAGGGTCAGTGATGGGGACCCAGGTGTTTACTGAGGGTCAGTGATGGGGACCAGGGTGTTTACTGAGGGTCGCTGATGGGGACCCGGGTGTTTACTGAGGGTCAGTGATGGGGACCCAGGTGTTTACTGAGGGTCAGTGATGGGGACCCGGGTGTTTACTGAGGGTCAGTGATGGGGACCCAGGTGTTTACTGAGGGTCAGTGATGGGGACCCAGGTGTTTACTGAGGGTCAGTGATGGGGACCCGGGTGTTTACTGAGGGTCAGTGATGGGGACCCAGGTGTTTACTGAGGGTCAGTGATGGGGACCAGGGTGTTTACTGAGGGTCGCTGATGGGGACCCAGGTGTTTACTGAGGGTCAGTGATGGGGACCCGGGTGTTTACTGAGGGTCGCTGATGGGGACCCAGGTGTTTACTGAGGGTCAGTGATGGTGACCCGGGTGTTTACTGAGGGTCAGTGATGGGGACCCAGGTGTTTACTGAGGGTCAGTGATGGGGACCAGGGTGTTTACTGAGGGTCGCTGATGGGGACCCAGGTGTTTACTGAGGGTCAGTGATGGGGACCAGGGTGTTTACTGAGAGCAGGTGATGGGGACCCGGGTGTTTACTGAGGGTCGCTGATGGGGACCCGGGTGTTTACTGAGGGTCAGTGATGGGGACCCAGGTGTTTACTGAGGGTCAGTGATGGGGACCAGGGTGTTTACTGAGGGTCGCTGATGGGGACCCAGGTGTTTACTGAGGGTCAGTGATGGGGACCAGGGTGTTTACTGAGAGCAGGTGATGGGGACCCGGGTGTTTACTGAGGGTCGCTGATGGGGACCCGGGTGTTTACTGAGGGTCAGTGATGGGGACCCAGGTGTTTACTGAGGGTCAGTGATGGGGACCCGGGTGTTTACTGAGGGTCAGTGATGGGGACCCAGGTGTTTACTGAGGGTCAGTGATGGGGACCCAGGTGTTTACTGAGGGTCAGTGATGGGGACCAGGGTGTTTACTGAGGGTCGCTGATGGGGACCCAGGTGTTTACTGAGGGTCAGTGATGGGGACCAGGGTGTTTACTGAGAGCAGGTGATGGGGACCCGGGTGTTTACTGAGGGTCGCTGATGGGGACCCGGGTGTTTACTGAGGGTCAGTGATGGGGACCCAGGTGTTTACTGAGGGTCAGTGATGGGGACCCGGGTGTTTACTGAGGGTCAGTGATGGGGACCCAGGTGTTTACTGAGGGTCAGTGATGGGGACCAGGGTGTTTACTGAGGGTCGCTGATGGGGACCCAGGTGTTTACTGAGGGTCAGTGATGGGGACCAGGGTGTTTACTGAGAGCAGGTGATGGGGACCCGGGTGTTTACTGAGGGTTGCTGATAGGGACCCGGGTGTTTACTGAGGGTCAGTGATGGGGACCCAGGTGTTTACTGAGGGTCAGTGATGGGGACCCGGGTGTTTACTGAGGGTCAGTGATGGGGACCCAGGTGTTTACTGAGGGTCAGTGATGGGGACCAGGGTGTTTACTGAGGGTCGCTGATGGGGACCCAGGTGTTTACTGAGGGTCAGTGATGGGGACCAGGGTGTTTACTGAGGGTCAGTGATGGGGACCCAGGTGTTTACTGAGGGTCAGTGATGGGGACCAGGGTGTTTACTGAGGGTGGGTGATGGGAACCTGTGTGTTTTTACTGTGGATCTTTAATGTGACCCGGGTGTTTACTGAGAGCAGGTGATGGGGACCCGGGTGTTTACTGAGGGTCGCTGATGGGGACCCGGGTGTTTACTGAGGGTCAGTGATGGGGACCCAGGTGTTTACTGAGGGTCAGTGATGGGGACCCGGGTGTTTACTGAGGGTCAGTGATGGGGACCCAGGTGTTTACTGAGGGTCAGTGATGGGGACCAGGGTGTTTACTGAGAGCAGGTGATGGGGACCCGGGTGTTTACTGAGGGTCGCTGATGGGGACCCGGGTGTTTACTGAGGGTCAGTGATGGGGACCCAGGTGTTTACTGAGGGTCAGTGATGGGGACCCGGGTGTTTACTGAGGGTCAGTGATGGGGACCCAGGTGTTTACTGAGGGTCAGTGATGGGGACCAGGGTGTTTACTGAGGGTCGCTGATGGGGACCCAGGTGTTTACTGAGGGTCAGTGATGGGGACCCGGGTGTTTACTGAGGGTCGCTGATGGGGACCCAGGTGTTTACTGAGGGTCAGTGATGGGGACCCGGGTGTTTACTGAGGGTCGCTGATGGGGACCCAGGTGTTTACTGAGGGTCAGTGATGGGGACCCGGGTGTTTACTGAGGGTCGCTGATGGGGACCCAGGTGTTTACTGAGGGTCAGTGATAGGGACCCGGGTGTTTACTGAGGGTCAGTGATGGGGACCCGGGTGTTTACTGAGGGTCAGTGATGGGGACCCAGGTGTTTACTGAGGGTCGCTGATGGGGACCCGGGTGTTTACTGAGGGTCAGTGATGGGGACCCAGGTGTTTACTGAGGATCAGTGATGGGGACCAGGGTGTTTACTGAGGGTCAGTGATGGGGACCCAGGTGTTTACTGAGGGTCAGTGATGGGGACCCGGGTGTTTACTGAGGGTCAGTGATGGGGACCCAGGTGTTTACTGAGGGTCAGTGATGGGGACCAGGGTGTTTACTGAGAGCGGGTGATGGGCGCCAGGCATTTATTTCGGCCGGTGCCCTTATGTCCCGGGGTGGAGTGGTGCCTGTGTCCCCCATCCCGCCCCCCCCCCGGGAGCAGGTTTCTCTCCCCGATCACGCACCTCACGCAGAGGCACGCTGAGCTCGCCCAGGATGTTCTCCTCGTCGAACATCTTGCCCTGGTAGCGATGCTCGTAGTATTCGTGTATCCTCTGCCGCATGTCGGCGGGCAGCTTGTGGAAGGACATGTACTGCTCCACCTGCTTGTACTGTGGAGAGACCAGGACACGTGTCAGCGTCTGACTCTGGCCCCGGGACGCTGACCGATACCCACACTCGGGTACGTCCGGACACTCAGGCCCCCGTGCTGTACCCACACATTCTAATGCTGCAAACAGTCCCCTGCCCAGGAGAATACTGTGTGTCTCTCTCCCCTCCCCATGGTCTCCACAACTGTTTCTCTAGTTCCTGCCCTCCCTCTTTTCCTCATTCTCCATCTTCTTTTCCCAGCCTCCTCCCTCCTCTTCCTCTCTCCCCACTTGAATCTCACTGCATTTCTCATTGTTGCTTTCCAGTCCCTCCCTCCTCCCTCACCCTCTCCTCCTCAACTTCTCCCTGCCCATCGCTCCTTTCAATCTCTCTTGCTCTCTCCCCATTGTCTTTGCTTCAACCTTGTCCCCTTTCTCCCCTGCTAAACACCTCCCCCTCCAACTTAACCCTTCACCTTCTCCTCATTTTGCCTTCCTCTCCTTTTGTCCTCTCTTTCACCCATTCTCCCCTTCCTTACTCTCTCCTGTCCCCCTCTCCCACCTTTTCTTACCCTCTTGCTGTCCTCACGTCCTCCCTGCACACCCCCCTCAGCTAATTCCTCCTCTTTCCCCTCCTTCCACCTACCCCTTGTTTATCAGCTTAGCCCTCTCATCTCCCTCATACCCTCTCACCATCTCTACTGATCCTTCCTCTCTCTCTCAGCCCCCCTTGCTTGTCTCCTCTTCCTCTCCTTCTCTCCTATATCCCTCCCCTCCCTTTTTCCCTCTCTGCTGCCTCCCCCTTTGCCTCCCTCTCCTTCCATGCCCCCTCTCTTCCCCACCCCTTCCCCTTCTCACAACCCCCACCATCTCCTACTCCCCCCCGCCCCGTCCACCCTCCGTTACCCTTTCTAACCCCTCGCCCTCCCCTGATGTCCATCTCTCCCCCCTCCACCCCTCACCCTCCCCACCTCTGGCTTAGCCCGACGCTGCCCACCTTCTCCTGGTACTGCCTCCGAGACGAGTCGAGGGACTGGATGAGTGCGGTGGCGTGGCCGATGAACATGGCGTAGCAGGTGGCTCCCACGATCATGCTGAGCATGGTGAGCCAGACGTCCGTCATGCCCTGCGGGGCCTGCTGCCCATAGCCGATGCACAGCATGTGGCTCATGGCCTTGAAGAGGGCGTGCGAGTACTGCTTCCCCCATGAGTCGTTCTGTCGGCGGAAGAGCAGCATGTCAGAGAGCAGCAGCAGGCCAGCCTGGACCCCCCATGCCTCATCCCCTCTGCTGTGCCCGACCGACCCCGGGCTCAACACAGGGTACTGCAATCTGGCACGGCAGGAGATCCAGAATGAACTGACAGGTCACTTCTGTAGTTCAGTCTCATCTGACACCTCACGTGTAGGCCAAGATGGGAGAACCAGCCCTTCATACCACCATGCTAATTAAACTCCCAGCTAACCCCCTCTCCCTACACCCTCCGTCCCTCCACCCTCTGCTCATTTAAACACCTCGATTGTATCTGCCTGTTCAAGGCACCCACCTTTCCCCGTGTAAATAAAAACTTGCCCTGTCCTGAACACATGCCCTCCAGTGTCAGGCATTTTGACTCTGGGAGCAAGATTCTGGCTGTCTGCTCTCAGCAATCATTTTAAACTACCATTAAGGGCCCTCAGCATCACAATCTATTGGCAAACTTCAACTCATTCAGAATGCCGCTGCTAGACTTTTAACTAAATCTAGGGTGAGGGAGCACGCCACTCCCAACCTAACCTCTCAGCATTGGCTTCTGCATCTATTAGAATTTCTCTCACTTGTTCTTAAAGCTCTCACGGGTCTGGGACCATCACAGAATCTCTTCCATTCTATAATCCTTCTCGAGCTCTCGGATCTTCTTCTGCTGGTCTCTTAGGTTTAATCAATCGGATTCTTGAACAGACCTCTTGTATGACACGAAGGGCCATTGGCCTCACTATTAACCTGGTTATGATCTTGCACCTCATCGTTTACCTGCAGTTCCTCTGTAGCTGTTACACTTCATTCTGCATTGTTGCTGTTTTACCTTGCTCTCTCAGCGTGCTGTGAAATCCTCTTACTGAATCCTAGTTTTACACGGCCGGTAAAACATCAGCCCACGTGGCTGTGCTGACTGGGATGCCAACTCCAACTAATCCCCTCTCCCTGTACATGATGCATATCCTCCAACTCCTGCTCCCTCACCTCACTTTTTTAATGTATCATTTCTGTTTTGGCACAACCTTTAACCTATTCAATATACCGGTGACACCAGTGGTGATGCTGGAGCTGCCAGTCCCATGGGAAGATCGCTTGGAAGGGGCCTTTGAAAGGAAGCTCTCCACGTACACGGGACTGGATAGCACTATCAGCAGGCTGGATGGAGAGCGAGGTGTCTCCCAGTGGAGGGTGGTTGTAGGAGATTTGCAGCCTGTTCCTTAGCCAGAGCCTGCAGCAATTTGGGCATCGAGGGACAGAGGAAGAGGAGAGCCATCCGCAGTACCACCGATGCAGCAGAGAGGGCCTCAAGGTGGCTGTGGCTCAAGGGAGGGGAGCCATGGAGTCATGTGTAGTTAGCCATCTGGACACAAGCTGGGGTCTGATCAGCCCCGGCTGGGTCACCTGGAGGAGGGTGTATGATGTTGAAACACCCGATGATTCCAGGAACATCACTGTTGATGTGTCCAGAGGCATCAGTAGATGTATGCACACAGCTGTATACTATAATTGATCTTTTTTTCTCTCTTCTTCTATATTATGTATGGCATTGAACTGCTGCTGCTGAGTTAACAAATTTCACGATGCATGCTGGTGATAATAAACCTGATTCTGATATCCATATGCCCGTCTAAATGGGTCTCTGCTGTATCTGTCTCCATCACCACCACTCCTGGCAACACAGTACAGGTACCTTCTACTCTGTATAAAATCAAACATCTCCGTTAAACTTTTCCCCTCTCATCTTAAACCAATACCCTCTAATACCACCCTGGAGGGGGGATGTATTTACCCTATCACACCTCTCAATTTTATATACTGTATTTATGTACTAATTTTGCTTTCGTTCTCTCCCAGTTCTGACAAAAGCATCTTTGACCTGAAATATTTGACCCATCTCTTCCTCCATGGATGCTGCCCAACTTGTTGGATATTTCCAGTATCTCTATTTCGGATTCCCAGCACCTGTAGATCTGTGCTTGATTTTTCCGCCCCCCGCCCCCCAGCACTTACCACCATGCGGTTGATGGAGACCCAGCAATCCTCTGGAAAGTCCTGGAGCATGGGAACGAGGAATTGGAGGCAGCCATCCCAGTGGCACAGCAAGAGCATCATCCCGATGAGGTTGACAATCCTCACCACTGCACTGGCGAGGTCGTAGGTCATGTGGAAAATCTGACCAATAGAGCAAGAGAGACGGTAAGGCTGGGTTCTTCAACCTGCCCTGTGATTGGTTGCCCACCAGTAGGTAGAGGAAGGGGGTGACACGTTTGAGTCTGGCTGAGGAGTGAGGAACTAGAGAGGGAGCAGAGTAGGTTTATGAGGATGTTACAAGGTGAGGAAAATTGTCACGATGGAGGAGGATTGGATAGGCTGGGCTGGAAGCTAAATTGGCATGGATAAGTTGTGAGGGTCTAGGTAACAGAGATACAGCTGGTACAGCCACTGCCTCACAGCACTAGCCCAGGTCCGATTCAGCCTCCAGTGCTGTCCGTGTGGAGTCTGCACGTTCCCCCAGCTATACTACTTGCTAAGTGTTATACACAATTTCAGCATCACTCCCTAACACAAGAGCCTTGCTCCAGACTTCCCCACTGGTGGGACACGGTCAAAAGCAGGAAACCACCATCCCACTAACCCTGGACATCCACTCTTCTCCCCTCTCCCATCAGGTACAAACGCCTGAGCACTCGAGCCACCAGGCTCAAGGACAGCTTCTCCCCGACTGTGAATGGTTCCCGAGTACAATAAGACTGCACAATCTACCTTGTTATGCCCTTGCACCCACTGAGCTACCCACGCCTAGTCACAGGACAAGGACCAACCGGTACATCTTGGACTGTGAGAGGGAACCTCAGCACCTGCAGGAAACTCGCACGCTCACCGGAAGGACATACAAGCTTCTTACAGACAGCGCAAGGACTGAATGTAGTTTGGTGGAGTGCAGCTCGAAGGGCCAGCTCCACACCATATCACTAAATAAACTAAATAAGTGAAATATTTCAGCACATCGCAGCAACCAGTTCCCCTCCATGGACTCTGTTTACACTTCTCACTGCCCCAGTGAAGCAGCCAGCAGAATCAAAGACCCCTCCCACCCAGACATTCCCTTTTCTCCCCCCCTCCCATTGGACAGAAGATACGAAAGCCTAAACCCTCGGACCGTCAGGCGCAGGGTCAGTTTCCACTCCCACTGTCAACAGACCACTGAACGGTTCCCTAGTACGATTGACCTCACAACCTACCTCGCTATGATCTTGCACCTCATCGTCGACCCGCCCTGCACTCTCTCTGTGTAGCTATTCGGCTTCATTCTGCACTCTGTCATTGATTTGCCTTGTTCTACCTCAATGCACTGTGTAATGATCTGATCTGTATGAACAAAACCAGCTTTTCACTGTATCTTATAATAAACCAATACCAAGTCCAGCAGTTGAACCATCTCCTTCAGGTCTCGCCAGCAGCCAATGAGGGACGTTTTGGGATGTGTTAATAAGGTCCCGAAGAAAGGATATTTCATGCATTTAGCTGTGGTAAAAAAGCAAACAGTTCAAATGAGTAAATGAGTTTCACCAGGCTAATTCCTGGGATGAGAGGCTTGTCCTATCAGGAGGGGTTGGGCTAGTATCCTTTAGAGTTTAGGAAAATGAAGGGTGATCTTATTTGAAAGATTTAATTTGATAGGATCTTATTTGAAAGAGCCTGAATAAGAATAATAGGGTACCACAATGGTTCAGATGGCAGAGACCCAAGTTTGAACTCAGCCCCCAGTGCTGTCTGTGCGGAGTTTGCATGTTTCCCTTTTAATTGTATTTTCCGACGATCTGGAGGTTGTTTGGCGTTGGGGCCGCTGCTTTTCACATTATATGTCAATGATCTGGATGATGGAACTGGTGATGTTGAGGCCAGGGGCGCAGACGATACAGGGATAGGTGGGGTGGGGGGCAGATGAGTTGAGGAAGCAGGAGGTCTGCAGAAGGACTCGGACAGATTGGGAGAATGAGCAAAGGTGTGGGAGATGGAATGCAGTCTGGGCATGCACTTTGGTAAAAAGAATAAAGGAACTGGCTACTGTCTAAACAAGAAGCAAATTCAGAAATTGGAAGTGAAAGGGACTTGGGAGTCCTTGTGCAAGATTTCATAAAGGTTAACTTACAGGTTGAGTCGGTGGTGGGGAAGGCAAGTGCAATGTTAGCACTAATTTCAAACAGATTAGCGGTAAAAAGCAAGGAAGTAATCTGTTATAAGTCGCTGGAGTATTGTGAGCAGTTTTGGGCCCCTTGTTTAGAAAAGGATGCGCTGGCATTGGAGAGTGTTCAGAGGAGGTTCACAGGAATTATCCCAGGAATGAAAGGGTTAATACATGAGGAGCATTTGATGGCTCTGGGCCTGTGCTCACTGGAGTTTAGAAGACTGAGGGGAGATCTCATTGAAAACTGCTGAATATTGAAAGGCCTGGTTAGAGTGGATGTGGAGAGAATGTTTCCTATAGCAGGGGCAGCCTCAGAATAGAAGGATGTCCCTTCACAACGGAGATGAGGAGGGGTTTCTCATTAGAGGGTGGTGAATCTGTGGGATTCAGATGGTCCTGGAGGCCAAATCATTGGGTGTGTTTAAAATGGTGGTTGATAAGCTTTTACAAGGAAATCTGCAGATGCTGGAAATTCAAGCAACACACACAAAATGCCGGTGGAAGCCCCTCTCCCTCCCACTTTCAAATCTCCTACTATCTTTCCTTTCAGTTAGTCCTGACGAAGGGTCTCGGCCTGAAACGTCGACAGTGCTTCTGCCTATAGATGCTGCCTGGCCTGCTGTGTTCCACCAGCATTCTGTGTGTGTTGATAAGCTTTTGATTAGTCATGATGTCAAAGGTTACAGGGAGAAGGCAGGAGAATGGAGTTGAGAAGGGAAATTGACCGAATGTCAGAGCAAGTCTTAATTGTCTAAATGGTCTGATTTTGCTCCTGTGTCAGATTGTCTTTTTAATTGGCTGCTGTAAGTTGCCCTCTAGGTAAGCCAGGAAGGTAAGATTATAGACAGAGGGGATCGTGAGGGCGATGAGAGGGGATCCAGGGGAGCAGTGAAATCAAAAAGGGAAAAGATCAGGGGAACGTTTTGGGAATGTGCTACCTGGGAACTGGGAAGGGGAAGGAGTGAGGGATTAAGTCGCAGATGAGGAGAGTTGCAAAGGGCCAGCCAGCGTTTACCTCCTCCCACTGATGTATGTATCGTATTAGACGGGAAAGGCGCAGGAGCCGGAGTAAACTGAGGATCTTGGCGAATCTCACGATCCTCAGTGCCCTGGCCGTCTTGTAAACCTCGGAGTCCACCCTAGTCTCCAGGTCCACGATGAGGAAGACGTAGTCGACAGGGATGGAGGAGACAAAGTCCACCAAGAACCAGCTCTTTAGATACTTCATCTTGATGGTGTGAGGGTCCAGGATGATCTCCGTGTTGTCCTCCACCACGATGCCCGTCCTGAAGTTAAGCACCAGGTCAATGAGGAAGAAGGTGTCTGACACCACGTTGAAGACGATCCAGGGAGGGGTGTTCTCGTCTTTGAAGAAGGTGATTCCCACTGGCAGGATGATCAGGTTACCCACCATCAGCAGCAGCATGGCCAGATCCCAGTAAAACCTGCCGGAACAAGCAGTTAGTGTTAAGTGACAGTAAGTATATGGCCTTTGAACTTCAGACTTCTCACCCTCTGGTATTAGACGTAGTAATGCCAGGGAGAAGATATCAGTTGTCTAAATCTACCTACACCTTTCATGATTTTTCAAACATCTCTTTTGCCTCTCCTTACCAGCCGCCGCTCCAGAGAAAATCCTATTGTCCCTAAAGTAAAGAGACAGCTCACCACTAACGGCAAGGCGTTTAACAGCCTTGAAGGGCCGAGCGACCTTGGATCCAAGTCCACAGCTCTGAAAGTGGCTACACAGATTGATAGGGTGGTTACGGAGGCGTCTGACATGCTTGCCTTTACTAGTCGAGACTTAGGTCCAAGAGACAGATTCAGAATCGGAATTATGTTTAACATCACTGGCACGTGTCATGATATTTGTTTTACAGCAGCAGTGCAATACGTAGTAACAACAACGGTAAGTTACAGGAAGAAAGTATATAAAAAGTTAAATAAGAGGGGCAAAAAGAGAAAAAAGGGTAGTGAGGTCATGTTCACGGGTTCAATGTCCATTCAGAAATCTGATGGCAGAGGGGAAGAAGCTGTTCCTGAATCATTGAATGAGGAGGCTCCTGTACCTCCTCCCTGATGGTAGCAATGAGAAAAGGTCAGGGAGATACGTTGCCACTTTGTAAAACACTGGCTAGGCCACACCGGGGTATTACATTCAGCCCTGATTGCCCCACTATGGGATGGTGGTGGGCGCCAAGGATGATAATGTAGAAAAATACGATAGGGGTGTTCAAAGAAACTCTTAGATAGGAACATGAATTGTGCAGGGAATAGAAGGATATAGATATTGTGTAGGCATTTGATTACTAATCAAAGTATGAACAAATTACACAACCTGGAGATTTCTGCTTACAGGCAGCCACAAAACAAGAAACACAAAGAGAACCCTTTAGGAATAAGACGAAAAAAACCCGCAAACAATAAAAGCAAGCAACGCCATTCAGAGTGAAAGTGAAGCCAGGAGCAGCCCAGAACAGGCCCACAGCCTCAGCCTCAGTCCATCACACAGCGGGGCAAAATTGTCGTGGAGCCCACAGCCCAGAACAGGCCCACAGCCTCAGCCTCAGTCCATCACACAGCGGGGCAAAATTGTCGTGGAGCCCACAGCCCAGAACAGGCCCACAGCCTCAGCCTCAGTCCATCACACAGCGGGGCAAAATTGTCGTGGAGCCCACAGCCCAGAACAGGCCCACAGCCTCAGCCTCAGTCCATCACACAGCGGGGCAAAATTGTCGTGGAGCCCACAGCCCAGAACAGGCCCACAGCCTCAGCCTCAGTCCATCACACAGCGGGGCAAAATTGTCGTGGAGCCCACAGCCCAGAACAGGCCCACAGCCTCAGCCTCAGTCCATCAGACAGCAGGGCAAAATTGTCGTGGAGCCCACAGCCCAGAACAGGCCCACAGCCTCAGCCTCAGTCCATCAGACAGCAGGGCAAAATTGTTGTGGAGCCCACAGCCCAGAACAGGCCCACAGCCTCAGCCTCAGTGCCGCAAAGAGCCGAGTAAATCAGACGTTTAATTGGTTCAGCACAATGTGGTGGGCAAAAGCACCTGTTCCTGGGCTGTAGTGTCCTATTCCATCCAACCTCTCCTTGTGACAGCTGCCCTCCATCCCTGGTGAACCCTCTCCATATTCTCCACATCCCTCCCTATAAACGGGCAACCAATATTGAGTACCGTACCCCAATGAGGCCTGACCAGAGTTTATATCCTGTAACTTCCTTCATCTCGGTGCCTCGACTACAGAAAGGCAAGCAGGCCACACATGGTCAACGAAAGCTTGTGGAGCCACACCCTGTCTTCTGGCTCGGCACTTCACAGCCTTCCAGACTTCATACCAAACTCTCCAACTTTGGCAACTTCGTCTGTCTTCTGTCTGTATCAGAAGTGGCCGTTTCTGCCTGCCATTACTTTTTGTTCTACTTGTATCGTCTACCTCACTGGACAGATCCCACAGCTTCATTTTTGGGTAGAATTAAGAAAGAAGCATTAACAGAGGTGGGAGAGGGTGGGCAACACTGAGGATATGTCTGTGACCAGGCAAGACCAGATGGGTTATTGGCAACTGTTCATATTCTGTCTGGGTAGCTTCCAACCTGATGGCATGAATATCGATTTCTCCTTCCAGTAAGAGAAAATCCCCCCTCCCCTCTTTATCTATTCCCTGCCCTGGTCCTGTATCTTTTCTCACTTGCCTATCACCTCCCCCTGGGTCTCCTCCTCCTTCCCTTTCTCCTACAGTCCACTCTCCTCTCCCATCAGATTCCTTCCTCTCCAGCCCTTTACCTGTCCCACCCACCTGACTTCACCTATCCCCTAGCTAGTCTCTTTGCTCTCCCCTCCCCTCCCACCTTTTTATTCTGCCACCTCCCACCCCCCCCCCCAACTTCCAGTCCTGAAGAAGGGTCTTGGTCCAAAATGTCAACTGTTTATTCATTTCCATAGATAATGCCTGACCTGCCGAGTTCCTCCAGCATCTTGTGTGTGTTGTTAATGAGAGGCGCTTCTCACTAACCCATTAGGTCTCGCCCTGTCACAGCTATTTCCTCTGTTTTGCACCCCCTCACACCTCCTCCCCTATTGATAGACAACACATTTTTTCTCTTTATCCCAGTTCCTTGGTTCCTGGGACCCTTTCTCCGCGGATGTTGCCTGACCTGTGGTTTAGCCAGCATCTTTCATTTTATTTCAAATTCCCAGCAGGTATTCTCACTTGCAACATGACCACCTTCCTGAGTCACTGGGACACTCTCACATACGCCTTATACACACTTACATGCTTTAACACCATGCGAGAACATGGAAACACATGAATTAAGAGATGACCCAAGCACGCAGTTACACACACACACACACACACACACACACACTCTCTCTCTCTCTCTCTCTCTCTCTCTCTCTCTCTTCCCCCCCTCCCCCAGGGACAAAGATACAAAGATCCAGGGAGATGGCTGTGAAGGGCAAGTCATTGGGTATATTTAAAGCGGAGGTTGACAGGTGTCAAAGGTTACGGGATGAAGGCAGGAGAATGGGTTTGAGAGGGAAAATAAATCGGCCATGATCGAATGATGGAGCAGACTTGATGGGCTGAATGGCCTAATTCTGCCTGTGTGTCTTATGGGCATGGTAACGCAGTGCTGAGTGTAACGCTGTGACAGTGCCAGCAAACACTGATCAGGGGACAATTCTCGCTGCTGTCTGTAAGGAGTTTGCACTTTTTCCCTGTGACCGTGTGGGTTTCCTCTGAGTGTCCCCGTTTCCTCCCACAGTCCAAAGACGTACGGTTTAGGTTAGTGAGTGGTGGGCATGCTAGGTTGGCGGTCCTTGCGGGCTGCCCCAGTACAATCCTCACAGATTTGATTTGAAGCAAACGTGTACATTGATAGTGTCAGCAACAAACAGAAGCACACAGATTTGCACACTGACACCTTCGGTCACTGGCACACACAAAGGTTGACTCGAATGTAAGCAGATGATACTTTGCACTGTGAGGTAAGAGATGAATGGAAGTTTTGTTCTGTTCTCCCTCTCCAGAATCAGAGATAGGAACCCCCCCCCCCCCAAGCCCACACCACAATTTCTGGGAAACAGGATGGAGGGGCAGAGACAAGCCTCTCTTTATGGGTGGGGTGAAGGTTCACCCGCTGGGAGAAGGGAGAGACCTCTTCCCCAGGGAGAGGGAGCAGTCGAGGGAGAGGAGGATCCCATCCCTTTGAGAGGTGGGACATTAAGCTGAGACCATTTATAATGCTGGCTGGAGCCATTGGGTGTGTGGGGGGGGGTTGCGGATGGACTGCATGGCCTGAGATATCCCCAAAGGCAGGCGCGGCGCATCAGGATATCGTACACGCTAGGTATTGCTTACCGAAATCAATACCGGCAAATTAATCTGCACACACTGAGATGTCTACAGCAATATAGTTAAACTTGGGAAACAACCAGTCTCTGCTGGGAGGCTCTGTCACTGTGGGAGGGGCAGTACTGAGGTTTCACCGTGGGAGGGGTAATGCTGAGGGTTACACTGTGGGAGGGGCAGTACTGAGGGAGTGTTACATTATGGAGGGCAGTACTAAGGGAGACTAAAACTCAGAGGGGCAGTACAGAGGGAGGGACACACTATGCAGAGTGGTACTGAAGGAAGGTCACTCTGTAAGGGGGCAGTACTGGGTTAATTGTCTCCCAGCCTCTTGGTAAGAGTTGGGTT
Source organism: Hypanus sabinus (assembly GCF_030144855.1). Classification (NCBI taxonomy): domain Eukaryota; kingdom Metazoa; phylum Chordata; class Chondrichthyes; order Myliobatiformes; family Dasyatidae; genus Hypanus; species Hypanus sabinus. The sequence continues at coordinate 87,583,285 of NC_082714.1, forward strand.
CTGAGGAGGAGCTGATGGAGGCATGGGGAGTTTACAATATGATTAATGTGGATAGGTGCTTGAGGGTCAGTATAGGCTTAGTGGGCTGAAGGGCCTGTTTGTGTCCTTTATTATTCTATAAATTTAGTTTCTCTCTGATCTTCTCATCTCAGACGTATAGGCCTAATCTACTTTCTCTAACCCAGTAATTTCTCCCCTCTCCTTTTTCCATTCTCCATTCTGTATCCCCTTTTACCCTCTCTTCCCCTCACCTGCCCTGGTTCCCCGCCTCCTGTCCTTTCTCCCAAGGTCCACTATTCTCTCCTATCAGATTCTTCCTTCTTCAGTCCTTTACCTTTTCCACCTATCCCCTCCCAGCTTTCAACTTCATTCCCCCGCCCCCACCAACCCCCCTCCACACTCACCAATCACCTGCCAGTGTGTACTCCTCCCCCCCCACCAACCTTCTTATACTGCTTTCCTCCCCTGACGTCCAGTTGTTCAACCATATTCATCAATACGGCCGAATAAAACAGTGCCCCACTGGGGCCAAGGTGCAATGATGCTTCATTGCTGTTTCCATAAGAGTTTTGATTGGCCAGTCAGGGTTGTTGGCCCTGAGCGGAACCCCTAGACCTGGAGGACCGGTGGACTACTCTAGTCTGGCCTTTACCCTTTGACCTGTTTGGCATGGGTGACCCGCCCAAAGGCTAAACACAAAGCCCTGACCCCAGCCAGCACAGCTCTCTGAGTCATTGAGGCACGCACGCCTCCGAACCCTACGACAGGGTTGTGGTCCTCTTGGAGCTGTAGCGTCTATCAGGCTAAGATCGTTCTTCAGGGATAAAGAGGGCTGCTGCATCATCCGTCTCCACGCCATGACACTCGTGGACTTCAGCTACACCTACAGTATGTACGGCTGGGGTCAGGCCTTGGTGCTTGGGCTCTTGGTGGGGTCACCCATGCCCAACAGGTCAAAGGGTAAAAGCCAGTGGTCCACCGGTCCTTCAGGTCTGTCCTAAATACCAGTGACACAACGGGCAGTGAGTAATAGATGCTGTCTGGCCTGCTGAGCAAAGCTGGTACCCCTCCGTGGCAATCCTCTGCCTCGAGTTTATCCCCTTCAGTCTCAGTGGGCTCTGCTGGGAGTCTCCATAACTGGAGCAAGGAATCTCTGCTTCTTCCTCCCAAATCATCTCCCATTCCAGATACCTGTCTTCACCAGGTGGCAACGGTTAGCAGTACCTGCTTCTGCTTGTAAGGACCGCGTGGGTTTCCCTGGGTGCTCCGGTTTCCTCCCGCATTCACACGGGTCGGGGTTAGTAAGCCGTGAGCACGTTGTGTTGACTCCACGGGCATGGCGATACTTGTGGGCTGCCCTCAGCATAACACTTGGAGCACATTGATCAGTGAAACAAATGCCTCATCTCATTGGCTGTTTCAATGTTTCGGTGTACATATGATAAATAAATCTAATCTTAATGAAGCTGATCTTGATTTCGTGCACAGAAACCACTGGGTCCATCTGATCACCAGTACCACCCAGTCTCCCACCATTCCTCAGCCTCTGGCTGTCACACTCAGTTTCATGATCTCACCCGTACGTGTTCGCACTCTCATCCCAGTCTCACTAAAACTCTCTCACGACCTTGCCCCTGCACTTCACTCCACTCCTGCCCTCGCACACTCATTGTCACACTTCCTCACCTTCGTCTCACACTCACTTTCGGCTTACACTTCCATTCAGTTGCAGACATACATTTGTAGTCCCTCCCCGAAGAACTTAACCCACAGACTCCCCTCCACTGCTCTCCTCCCCACAGTCACCCTATCCCCTACAGTCCCCTCCCTCAATGATTTTGACTTCTACAGTGTTTCCCTCACACACTCTCTCTCCCTTTCCTTCTCTTTCTCCACTCTCTCTCCAACACTCTCCCTGTCTGCCTTCCTCCCTCTCTCCTCTCAATTTCTAACCTTCTCTCCCCACGTTCCTCCTACCTCTTCTCTCTTTCGCACTCACTCTCCCTCCTTGCTTCCTTTTCACTGTCCTCTCTCCCTTTCCCTCTTTCCTTCCCTCTCCTCACTCTCTCACTCTGCCTACCTTCCCCTTCTCTCCCCTCTCTCCCCTCTCCCTCTCCCTTCCTCTCCCTCTCTCCTGCCCTCTCTCTCCCCTCCTCTCCCTCCCTCTCACTCTACCTCTCTCCCCTCCTCTTTCTCACTCTTTCTCTCCCCTCCTCTCCCTCTCTCCTGCCCTCTCTCTCCTCACTCTACCTCACTTTCTCTTTCCCTTTCTTTCCCAATCCCTCTTTCTTGCTCTCATTCTCCCTCTCCCCCTTTCTCCCCCTCTTCTCTCTCTCCCTCCCACTCCCTCATCTCCTCTCTCTCCCTCTCAATTTCTTCCCTTCTCTCACTCTCCTCAAATATAGTGTCACCCTCAAAGCCAATGTGAACACATCCAATCCTTGCCTGACTGTCTGCCAGACACAAGCCAAAGGCTGCACGTCACAGCCTCCAGCAGATGCCAAGAGGCCTGACATCACCTGTCAGCCTCAGAGCCTGTTTACTGGAGGGTGAATCACGGAGGGATCACGCCCTTGCACCTGTCACACACCCTGGGGCAGCTGCCTGACCCAGCAACCAGCTATGACCAGCAACTCAGGGGAAATCCCAGGACATCTGCCAGTGTGTTCCTGTACGTCAGAAGCCCCTGAGAACCAATTACCAATGTACTTGAGCCACTGCGGCAATTAAACTGTGTTGTGCGTAGAGTTCCTGTGCACGGTTCCCTGCTAAACCTTCTATGCACTGGGGAGCGACCTGTACAGGGCTGACTGACTAAATGTGCAACCTGAAACCACTCCTAATTAATTTAAGTAATACTTAACACGGATGAATATTTAATTTCTAGAGTCTCAGTCGTTGTCTCTACAAACCATCAGTATTAATGAGCATGAGATTGAGAGTTTTTCTTTGGGTCCTGTTCCTCACTGACCAAGCAGTATAGTAGGAGAAATAGGCCATTGGCCACCAAGTCTGCTCCTCCTTTCAACCCCATTTCCTGCCTTCTGTCCGTAACTCTTTACCCTTACCAGTCACAAACCGATCAATCTCTGCATTACACTCGGTACCTAAAACCATAAGGGATGCAGACTCACTTGTCACTTCCCAACGTCAGCTCAACCACATTTATTTAACTTTGCTTTTAACGAACATCTTTTTGTCTTTTATTTTCATGTTTGTACTTTATTCCGTTGTAAAGCACTTTGAACTACGTCATCTGTATGAAAAGTGCTCTATAAATATTATTATTATAATAGTTTGGCCTCCATAACAGTCTGTGACAACAAATTCCACAGATTCACAACCCTCTGGCTGAAGAAATTCCTCCTCATCTCTGCTTTAAAGGGACACCCTTCACTTTGGCAATGGTCTCGGAGCCCAGACTCTCCGACCGATGGAAACGTCCTCTCCATGTCTACCCTACCTTAGGCTTTTCAGCATCAAGTAGGTTTCAATGAAATCTCACCTCAGCTTTCTAAACTCCCATTGAATACAGGCCCAGAGACATCAAATGCTCCTCCTATGTTAACCCTTGCATTTCTGGGATTACTCTTGTGAACTTCCTCCGGAACCTCTCCTTCCTTAGATACAGGGCTCAAGATTGCTCACAATATTCCAAATGACTGTCTCTGTAAAAAGCTTCAGCAGTACTTTCTTGCTTTTATGTTGTAGTCCTCTTGAAATGGATGCTAACATCACTCTCTTTAATCAACCTGCAAGCTGAGGCTGCAGTGTGCACCATCGACAAAATGCACTGCAGTTACTCATTCAGACCGCTCTAACAGAACCCCCGGCCTCTACTGCCAGGCAGGGGAAGGCAACAGGCCCGAGGAACACCACCATTTGTAGACACAAGAGTGCTTGCAGACGCTGGAAATCCAGAGCAACACACGCACATGCTGGAGGAGCTCATCAGGTCAGGCAACGTCTGTAGAGAGAAATAATTAGTCCTGTTTTGGGCTGAGATGCTTCATCAGGACTATTTGTGGACTGTCTAGCAAGCCACTCACCATCCTGACTTGGAATAATGTAGGTGAAGGGCCTCAGCCCAAAACGTCGACTGTTCATTCATTTCCACAAAAGCTGCCTGACCTATTGAGATCCTTCAACATTTTGTGTGTGTTGCTCTGGATTTCCAGCATCTGCAGAACCTCTTGTGTTTTTGGGATCATGTTAACTGTCCCTTCATTGACACAGGGTGTAAATTCCAAAACCCTTTCCCTAACAGCAGCATCTTCCCCATTCAGACCACAGCAGATTAAGGAAGCCTTGATGCACTAAAGCCAACCACACATAAACACTTCCTGATAGCACCCTGACACGTCTGCATTCACAGTCAAGTGACTAGGCCTCACTCTTTCTGGCAGACTCAGGCACGATTTTGATGGTTCCCTTATCCTGCTTTAGGTGCACACGTGTGTATGTACACACACACACACCATAACCGTAAGTACTAATTATGCGGTGTGCTGCTGGTATTGTGTTTTACACCTTGGCCCTGGAGGAATGTTGTTTTGTTTGGCTAATTGAATATTTATTAAACTTGAACTTGGCCAATCTAGCACACAGAGTCTCATTCCACAGTCTGCCTGCCTCTCTCTCTCGTACTGAGTCTCTCATGCAGAAGCAGGCCTAGGAATAAACTTACACATTCAGTCTGGCATTCATGCTCATGTCAACCCCTCATTTGACTCGATTACATGACACTGGCCTGCCACACAAACCAGGCCTCCCAACCCAGGTTCCCCCCCCCCCACCCCACATACTTCTGTCTCCAGCGCCTCTAATGCAGTCACGTGAGGTCATTCCATAGGCAAATATCCACCAATATAACAGCAATGTTTAAAAAGGCATTAAGGCAAACACACCAACAGGCAGGGAATGGAGGGATCTAAACCAAGTGCAGGTGCTAATGTAGTTGGAATTTGTGTCATGGTGGGCCAAAGGGTCTCTTCTGGGTCCTATGACATTCACCTCCTCTTTATCTTCCTTCCAAACCCATCCCCTCCCCCTCACTTTGCTCCCCTCCTACTCCTGCACAGTGGTGTGCATCATCTAGTGCCCCTCCTCACATTCCCTCACTCACCCTACATCCTTCCTCACCCACTCTCCCTCCATCACAGCACCTCCATCGCTTCTTCCTGTGGTAGCCATCACACTCCCCTTCTCTGCCACCGAGCCGTCAAGGTAATCATGCCCTCTCTTCTTCAGTTTCTCTTTATCTGGGGTCACTGCAGAGGTTATCAGCTCTCTCTCTCTCCTCTTACCCATTGACCCACCCCATCTTCCAACCCTTTCCTGTCACTTTCTCCCTAGAATCCTCCTCCCCCCCATTACCTGTGGACATTAAGGGACCCCATCCTGTAACTGGGGGTCCTATCCTCCTCTCTTTCTCTCCATCCCCTTGAACCAGGGTCTCTGTGGGGTCCATCCATTTCTCCCCTTCAACCTCCTTCCTTTGCATGGTCCACTCCCACTTTCTATCCCCCTCTCCATCCTTTACCCAGTGGGACCTAACGCCTTCCAACCCACCCTCACGGGGTTAATGAGGGTTCCAGCTCTTCTTCTCTCCCATCTAGCCCCTCTTTACTTGGAATACCATCTCTCTCTGCCCCTCTCTCTTCATCCCCTTTACACCCCATCCTCTCACCCGGTTCTCTCTCCTTTACCCAGGGTCACAATGGGGTCTTATCTTTCCCTCTCTGCCTTTGCTGAGCAACACAATGGCTTCACTAACACTCTCTACCCTCCTCCTCATACCCAAGGTCATTTTGGATTCCACCCAGGCACCCTGTAGGCCCCAACCCACTCCCATTCCCCCTCACCCCAGCATCACTATGAGATCCAAACACTCTCCTAGCCCTCCCTACCCAGGTCGCTGTGGGTCCACCCCCTTTCCTTCCCCCATCCCCACCGCCCCTGGGGTCACTATCAGTCCATGCCCCCTCTCAACTCCCTATCCAAGGGTCACTATAGGATCCAACCTTCTCTACCCAGTGTGATTGTGGGTCCACCCCCTTTCCCCCACCCAGCGTCAGTATGGGATCCAGGATTCCTTCCCTTTACCCCAGGGTCTACTCGTGTTCCCTACTCGTCTCCTTTATCCCGGATCACTGCAGGTCTAAACCCCTCCGCCCCCCCTTATAGCCAGGGTCACTCTGGAGCCCAGCCCAGCCCAGCCCTCCCCCTGCCCCACTCCTCCCTTACCTGAAGTCGCTGTAGGGGTGAATCACCCAGCCTCCCGCAGACTGTACCCTCTGCTGCTCCATCTCCACCGCCTTATGGCTGCCGAACATGCGGAGGGAGAACTTGTTGACCCCGGGCTGTAGCAGAGAGCCCAGTTGCCGCTGCATGAAGCTCGATCCCAGGCCAAGGTCGGCCTCGCCAGCCCGGGGCCGCTCCGGAGAGCCGCCGGCCCTCCGTACGCTACCGCGTCCCGGCCCGAGGGCAGGGGCAGGAGCCGGGGCCGGGGCGTTAGTCCCTCCCGCCGACTTCTCTTCCATCTCCCACCCCGGAGGAGTCCGACCCGGGGGAGTCCTACCCGCGGAGCTCCCGCTGCCCCTTCCTCTGCTGCTGCCCCTCCGGGAGGCCTCTTCCTGCCCGCTGCCCCCTCGCTCCATCACTGCAGACACAAGCCCTGCTCCCTCCCTCCCGCGGTTTCTTCCCTCCTGTCTCCTTTCCCTTTGCCCCTCTCTCCCTGCCTCTCCCTTTCGCCCTCCTTACTCTATCCTCTCCTTTTCTCTCCCTCCCTTCCTCCCTCCCTTCCTCCCTCCCTCCCTTCTCCCTCTCTGTCGTTCCTCCTGTCCCTCTTTCCTCCCCCCTCTCCCTTCTCCCTCCTTCCGACCCCCGCTCTCTCTTCCTCTCCCCCTGTCCTTCCCTTTCTCCTCCTCCTTTCCTCCTTCTCTCTGTCCTTCCCCCTCTCCTTCCTCCCTCCTTTTCTCCCCTCCGCGCTCTCTCCCTCTCTTACTCTGTGTCCTTCCCTCTCCTTTCCCCTGTTTCCTTAACCTCCGCTCTTGTGTCCTTCCTGTCGCGATTAATCCAGACCTATCCAAGCTCTGCCTTGGGTTGCCCGGGAGTCCGGGCCGGGCTCGTCAGCCGGGCTAGGGGCTCTCCGAGGCATGTTGGGGAGCTGGCCCACCGCACCGCGCCTGCCGGGCAGGGCTGCTGCAGCGGCCGCGACGAGATTTCAGCACCTGGACAGCGACCGGCGGAGCGCCGCACTCCCAGCCTCCGCGGCCCGGGCAGAGGCTGCGCACAGCCCGCTCCCGCTCCGTGCAAGGCAGGCAGCCGCGCCAGACTGTCGCCCACCCGCGTCGGAGCTGCTCACTGCAAGAGACGGAAGGGAGAGAGGGAGGAGGGAGAGGGGGAAAGAGAGCGCGGAAGAAACGCAAAGGCAGAGGGAGATCGGGGGTGAGAGATGAGGGAGTGGGATGTTGTCGGAAGGAAAGGAGGGAGAGTAGGGGATGGAGGAGAAAAGAGGCAGGGGAAAGAATATAGGGAGAAGGAGAGTGGGGTGGAGGGAAGGGAGGGATGAAAAAGATAGGCAGAAAGAGCAGAGAGAGGCTGAAGGGAGAGTAGGAGATAAGGAGAGGAGAGACCAGATATAGGGAGAGAGAGAAAATGAGAGGGATGAGGGAGGGAGGGAGAGAGATGGAGGGATGGTAAGGCGAGGTTTTAAAAGGGGCAAAGGGAGAGGGAAGAAAGAAAGGGAGAGGTCTCAGGAAGGTTGGACATGAAGAGTTGGGAGATAAAGGGAGGATGAGAGGTAGGGAGAAAATGGAAGGAGGGAATTAAGTAAAGGAGGGAGAGGGTAGAAGGAAGATGGGAAAGGAACTGAGAGAGATGTGGAGAGTGTAAAAAAAGGATCGGGGATAAGCACCTGCACACACTCACTTACACACAGACACACACACACTCATTCACACAGACACACACTTAGATACACACACACACACACACACACACACACTTACACATATACACATCCATACTCTCACTCTCACTCTCTCTCTCACACACACACTAACTCACCTTCAAAATACACTATTCAGCCTATTGGGTCTACTCCCCCATTTGATCATGGCTGATTTATTATCTCTCTCTACCCAATGCACACAGACGCACACATACACACATGTACACACACATACACGTACACACACATACACATGTATACACACACATGTACACACACGTATACACATACATACACACACGTACACACACACACACGTATACACACACACACACGTACACACACATACACGTACATACACACACGTATACACACACACACACACATACACGTACATACACACACGTATACACACACACACACACACACGTACACACACATACACGTATACACACACACACACACACGTACACACACATACACGTACATACACACACGTATACACACACACACACACACACACACACACACACGTACACACATGTACACACAGACACATACAGAAGTGGGTGTGTTTAGACGGAGTCACTGACACTTCGGGGTAAGGATACGCTCAGGAGAACTTGCAGCCACACAGGAATTATGAACTACGGAGACCATGTCATTGGGAATATTTAAAGCGAGCTTGAATGTATCTTGATTAGTAAGGGTGTCAAAGGTTATGGGGAGAGGGCTGGAGAATGGGGTTGAGAAAGAAAATAAATCAGCTATGATCTAATTTTTTTTAGTCAAAGAGAATGCTGTTGCCACGGACTGAGGTGGAGGCCGAGTCTGTGGATATATTTAAAGTGGAAGTTGATAGATTCCCAATTGGTCGGGGCATCATGGAATTTAGTGAGAGGGCAAGTGTATGGGATCTGTGATCAGCCATGATGGAATGGTGGAGCAGACTCGATGGGCTGAATGGCCTAATTCTGGTCCTATGTCTTATGGAATGGTGGAGCAGACTCGATGGGCTGAATGGTCTTATGGGAGGCAAAAGAAGGGCAAAGGACAGAGAGATTGAGGGAGGGAAAGGGCAAAAGAAACAGAGGGGGAGGGAGGAATGGAAGAGAAAGAGAGGGAACATGATGAAGAGTGGGTAGGGAGGAGTGGAAATAAGAAAAAGGAAGAAGGGAGAAGAGAGCTAGAGGTAAGAGAGGAAAGTGGGGGGAGGGGGCAGCAGGAAATGAGGGAAAGATGGAGAAGTGTGAATGTAATAAACAAGCGAATATGATGGTGAGAAGGGGATGGAGGGAGTGAGGGAAGGGTGAAAGAGATGGGGAGAGGGTGGGGAAGGTGGGTAGTGGGAAAGAAAGACAGAGAAAGTGAGGGAAAAAGAAAATTATGATTGGAGATCTGTGCTGTACTGTTCTGAGTTCGATGACATAGGCAGGACACTTAGAACTGAAGTGAGAAGGAATGTCTTCCCTCGGAGCATGGAGACGGGGACAGGGAGGGGTAGTGAATGGGAACAGTGGATAGTGAAGAAGCGAGTGTGGAGAGGGAGGGTGGGAGAGAGTGGATCAGGACAACCTCATAGGTTGATTGGACCGCTAGAGAGTAGGACTGCATGTCTAATGCAAAGGGGCATGGAAGTTTGGGGGGGTGGGGGGAAGCTGTCAGATAGGCTTTTTACACAGAGAGTTGTGGGTGAGTAGAAGGTGATGTCAGGGCGGTGGTAGAGGCAGATACATTGGGGCATTTAAGAGACTCTTAGACACATGGATGAAAGGGAAATAGAGGCTATAAGGGAGGGAAGGGATCTTGGAGTAGTTTAAAGGCTTGGCACAACACTGTGGGCCAAAGGGCTACTATTGTGCGACTCTATGTTCTATATGAGAATAGAGGCGCAGTGACTAATTAGGAAGTCATCTATTGCTCAGGGAATTGAAAACAGAAGTAGAAATGTTATGCCTCTGTTAATTTTGATCAGTTATGAAACTACATCTGGAGCGCTGTGAAGAGCATCGATCTCCTTTCTAAGGAAGGGCATTGCTGCATTGAGAGCAGTTTGAAAAAGGTTTGCAAGACTCGGAAAGGGCAGGGGGACCCACAGACAAGTTAGACAAGTTAGGCTTGTGCCCTTGGGAATATTATAGAACTAGAAGTGAAACATGCAACATCCTGAGGAGATCTGACTGGGAGGATGCAGAGAAGATGCCTTGTCTTGTCGGGCCGTCTAGAAGTCAGGGGTCATAAACGACAGATAGACGTGAGTTGAAATTATTGCTCTCACTGGGTCATCAGTCTTTGTATCAGATTAGAAGAATGTCATTTTAGAACAGAGACGAGGAGGAATTCCTTTAGCCAGGGAGCGGTGAATCTGTGGAATTCATTGCCGTCAACAGCTGTGGAGACCAAGTCACTGGGTGTACTTAAAGTTGAAGTTGATAGATTCTTGATTAGGAAGTATGTCAAAGGAAGAAGGCAGGAGAATGGGGTTAAGAGGGAAAATAGTCAGCCACGATTGTGTAGCAGACGTGAACAGTTAAAGATGCAATAATGATACGTGTCTTATGTTCTTCTGGAAATCTCTTTTTCAAATGGCAGTGGATCAAGGATCAACTTTATTCACCATATACATTATTAGGAATTTGCAGTGGTGTATTGATGAGGCTAACTTCAATAAAAAGCAACATTCTACAATTAAAAAGAATCATATAAAAGTAAAGTTAGAAATTAAAGGGCAGATATGGAACAAAATGTGCATTTTATAGTAGATAAGTACCACCACGTATTTGCAATGTTACAATAAAAAACATGTTTTAAAGTGTCTACAATGTACATGATAGAACATGCATTAAAGTGTACAATGTACTTTATAGAACATGCTTTAAAGTGTACAATGTACATTATACAACATGCTTTAATGTGTACAATGTACATGATAGAACAGACGTATGGATGGGCCAGGGTCATAAGATATCAGAGGAATTGAGACAGATTGACATTAGGAAAGAAACTGTGATGAGTAGACTGGTAGGACTGAAGGCTAATAAATCCCCGGGTCCAGATGGTCTGCATCCGAGGGTTCTAAAAGAGGTGGCTCAGGAAATTGCGGATGCATTGGTAATCATTTTCCAATGTTCCTTAGATTCAGGATCAGTTCCTGAAGATTGGAGAGTCGCTAATGTTGTCCCACTTTTCAAGAAGGGAGGGAAGGAGAAAACGGAGAACTATTGACCTGTTAGCCTAACGTCAGTCGTGGGGAAGATGCTTGAGTCCATTATTAAGGACGAAATAGTGGCACATCTAGATGGCAGAAATAGGATTAGGCCGAGCCAACATGGATTTACCAAGAGCAAATCATGCTTGACTAATCTGTTGGAGTTTTTTGAGGGTGTAACAAGGATGTTAGACGAGGGTAAGCCAGTAGATGTTGTGTACCTAGATTTTCAGAAGGCATTCGATAAGGTGCCACATAGGAGATTGGTGAGTAAAATCAGAGCTCATGGCATTGGGGGCAGGGTTTCAACATGGATAGAAAACTGGTTGGCAGATAGAAAGCAAAGGGTAGCAGTGAATGGGTGTTTCTCAGACTGGCTGGAGGTGACTAGTGGGGTACCACAGGGCTCTGTATTGGGACCACAGCTCTTTACGATTTATGTCAATGATTTAGATGAGGGCATTGAAAACTATATCAGCAAGTTTGCTGACGATACTAAACTGGGTGGCAGTGTGACATGCGAAGAGGACGTTAGGAGAATACAGGGAGACTTGGATAGGCTGAGTGCGTGGGCAGATACTTGGCAGATGTCATTCAATGTGAATAAATGTGAAGTTATCCACTTTGGAAGCTGGAACAAGAGGCAGAGTATTGTCTGAACGGTGTCGAGTTAGGTAAGGGAGAAATGCAAAGAGACCTAGGAGTCCTAGTTCACCAGTCAATGAAGGTGAATGAGCAAGTGCAACAGGCAGTGAAGAGGGCAAATGGAATGTTGGCCTTTGTTACAAGGGGAATTGAATACAAGAGCAAGGATGTTCTTTTGCATTTGTACAGGGCCCTGGTGAGACCACACCTGGAATATTGTGTACAGTTTTGGTCTCCAGGTTTAAGGAAGGACATTCTGGCAATTGAGGAAGTGCAGCGTAGATTCACTAGGTTGATTCCTGGGATGGCAGGGCTGTCTTACGCAGAGAGATTGGAGAGATTGGGCTTGTACTCGCTGGAATTGAGGAGATTGAGAGGGGATCTGATTGAAACGTTTAAGATAATTAAAGGATTTGATAGGATTGAGGCAGGAAATATGTTCCAGATGTTGGGAGAGTCCAGTACCAGAGGGCATGGATTGAGAATAAGAGGTCAGTTATTTAAAACAGAGTTGAGGAAGAGCTTCTTCTCCCAGAGAGTTGTGGAGGTGTGGAATGCACTGCCTCGGAAGACGGTGGAGGCCAATTCTCTGGATGCTTTCAAGAAGGAGCTGGATAGATATCTGATGGATAGGGGAATCAAGGGATATGGGGACAAGGCAGGGACTGGGTATTGATAGTGAATGATCAGCCATGATCTCAGAATGGCAGTGCAGACTCGAGGGGCCAAATGGTCTACTTCTGCACCTATTGTCTATTGTCTATTGTCTATTAACACGCATTAAAGTGTACAATGTACATTATAGAACACGCTTTAATGTGTACAGTGTACATGATAGAACATGCATTAAAGTGTACAATGTACATTATAGAACATGCTTTAATGTGTACAATGTACATGATAGAACATGCATTAAAGTGTACAATGTACATTATAGAACATGCTTTAATGTGTACAATGTACATGATAGAACATGCATTAAAGTGTACAATGTACATCATAGAACATGCTTTAACGTGCTTACAATGCAGTGCAGCAAGAGGGCACGAACTAGACTGGTTGATCAGATTAACTGATCAGACTAGTGTTAAACAAGAGCTTAATAAGCAATGGGAGGTGAAAGGTAACTTGGGGTTGGTGGGAATGAACAATGGATATTACAAATAGATCACTCGTGATTTTATTAAGTACCGTGTACAGTTCTGGTTGCCCAGCTGTAGGAAGGATGGTGTTAAGCTGGAGAGGGTGCAGGAAAGATTCACAGGGATGTTGCCAGCAGGGAAGTGTTTGAGTTGCGAGGAGTGACTGGATAGGCGGGGGCTTTGTTTTCCCCTGGACTGACCCTGGAGGCTAAGGAGTGACCTTATAGAGATTTATAAGACTTTCAGGAGCGGGCCCTTCAGCCTGCAAAGTTGTCCCAAACCAATTAAATTAACTAACTGATCTCTCCTGCCTACACAATGTCCATATCCTTCCACTTTTCTCACATTCATGTGTCTATATAAATGTCTCTTTAAAGTCTCTGAAGTTTCTGCCTCTACCACCACCCGAGACAGCACATTCCAGGCAAGCACCCCTCTCTGTGTAAAAAACTAGCCCCTCACCTCTCCTTTGAAATTACCCCCCTCACCTTAAATACATGCCCTCTGGTATCAGATATTTCAACCCTTGGAGAAAGATGCCAACTGTCTACTCCGTCTGTGCCTCTCGTGATCTATCAGATCTCCCCTCAGCCTCCAATGCTCCAGCAAAAACAACCCAAGTCTGTCAAACCTCTTGTTACAGCAGATGCCCTCTAATCCAGACAATGCCCCAGTAAACCTTTTCTGCCCCTCTCCAAAGCCTCAAAAATCCTTCCTATAGTGGGGCAACTAGAACTGTATGCAATAGTCCGGATACAGCCTAACGTGTTTCAAAAAGCTGCAGCATAACTCCCCGACTTTGGGACTCAATACCTTGACTAATAAAAGCAAACGTGCTATTGCCTTTCAACCTGACCACCCTGTCATCTTGTGTAGTCTCCAGTCAAGTCACTTTCATTGTCATTTCCACCATGACTGCTGGTACAGTACACAGTAAAAACGAGACAACGTTTTCCAGGACCATGGTGTTACATGACACAGTACAAAAACTAGACTGAACTACGTAAAAAAAAACACCGAGAAAGCTACACTAGACTACAGACCTACACTGGGCTGCATAAAGTGCTCAAAAACAGTGCAGGCATTACAATAAATAATAAACAGGACAGTAGGGCAAAGTGTCAGTCCGGGCTCTGGGTATTGAGGAGTCTGATAGCTTGGGGGAAGAAACTGTTACATAGTCTGATCGTGAGATCCCGAATGCTTTGGTGCCTTTTCCCAGATGGCAGGAGGGAGAAGAGATTGTATGAGGGGTGTGTGGGGTCCTTCATAATGCTGTTTGCTTTGTGGATGCAGCGTGTAGAGTAAATGTCTGTAATGGTGGGAAGAGAGACCCCGGTGATCTTCTCAGCTGACCTCACTATCCGCTGCAGGGTCTTGCGATCCGAGACGGTGCAATTTCCGAACCGGGCAGTGATGCAGCTGCTCAGGATGCTCTCAATACAACCCCTGTAGAATGTGATGAGGATGGGGGGAGGGAGATGGACTTTCCTCAGCCTCTTTCAGGGAGCTAAGAACTTGGACCTCAAGATCTCTCTGTTCATCAAGGGTCTTGGCCTGAACATGTTTCTGTCTCTTTGCATTTGACCTACCAAAGTGCAACATTTCACACTTGGCTGGGTTAAACTCCAGCTGTCATTTCACCTGCAACTTGATCAATATCCTGTAGTATTCCTTGTCAGTTTCCTACACTATCCACAACACCGCTAAACTTAATGTTATCTGCAAACTTATGAACACACCCATCTACACTTCCATCCAGATCATTTCTGTACTGTATATGTCAAATAGCAGAGGTCCCAGTATAGATCCCTGTGGAACACCATTAATCATAGATTTCCAGCTAGAATGAGTCTCTTTGTCCACTACCTTCTGTCTCCTATGAGCAAGCCAATTCTGAATCCAAAAGGCCAATTCACCATGGACCCCAAGGATCTGACTCTTCCGGATGAGCCTCCCAAGAGGGACCTTGTCAAACACCATACTAACAAAAAATCCATGTAGACAACATCCACAGCTCTACTTCCATCAATCACCCTCATCAAAAAACTCGATCAAGTTGGTAGTGTGTGACTTGTCCCGCACAAGGCCGTGCTAGCTCTCCCTAATTAGGCCATGCTTTTCCAAAAGCATGTCCTATCCCCAAGAATTCTCTCCAGTAGCTTCCCAACCACTGGCGTGAGACTCACTAGTCTATAGATTCCAGGAGTACCCCTGGGTCCCTTCCTGAATAATGGAACAAAAGGACTGCCACGGTCTATTTCCTTGGGTGGGACAGTCTAAAACTCGAGGGCACAAGTTAGAGTGGAAAGATTTAAAGGGGGCCTGAGGGGAAACTTTTTCACACCAAGGCTGATGGGTATTTGGACTGATCTGCCAGAGAGAGAAGTGGATGGGGTATAAAGATGGTTTTAAAGACATGTTATAGGTACATGGACAGGAAAGGTTCATGGGCCAAATGCAGACATGTTGGCTTAACTCAGGTAAACGGGTTGGATAACATGGATAAGTCGGGCTGAACATCCTGTTTTGATTCCAGTAGGTTGAACATGTTTGTGTGAGAGAGGGTGCAGAACAGACGGAGGAAAAGAGTCAGAAGGGGATGAGGAGAGGGGAGATGGAGGGCTGAGGGCGAAGGTGATAGGAAGAGAGGAATGGAGAGAGATTCAGTGAGTTGGAGGCAGAGAAGCAGGTAAATGAGAGTATGTGGGAGTAGAGGGAGGAGAGAGAGAGAGAGCAGAGAGAGGGGCTGGGGAGAGGGGGATGGGAGAGGGGGGAAGAGTGGGAAGGAATTGGAAAGACTTTGGAGGGAGAGTGAGGGAGTTCAGTGAGGAATCCTCAGTAGAGATTGTTAAGAGCACCAAATTTCTTGGTGTTTACCTGGTGGAGAATCTCACCTGGTCCCTCAACACCAACTCCGTAGCAAAGAAAGCCCAGCAGCGTCTCTACTTTCTGCAAAGGCTGAGGAAAGTCCATCTCCCACCCCCATCCTCATCACATTCTACAGGGGTTGTATTGAGAGCATCCTGAGCAGCTGCATCACTGCCTGGTTTGGAAATTGCACCGTCTCGGATCGCAAGACCCTGCAGCGGATAGGGAGGTCAGCTGAGAAGATCATCGGGGTCTCTCTTCCCGCCATCATAGACATTTACACTACACACTGCACCTGCAAAGCAAACAGCATTATGAAGGACCCCACACACCCCTTGTACAATCTCTTCTCCCTCCTGCCATCTGGGAAAAGGCACCAAAGCATTCGGGCTCTCACAACCAGACTATATAACAGTTTCTTCACCCAAGCCATCAGACTCCTCAATACCCAGAGTCTGGACTGACACCTTACTGCCCTACTGTCCTGTTTATTATTTACTGTAATGCCTGCACTGTTTTTGTGCACTTTATGCAGTCCTGGGTAGTTCTGTAGTCTAGTATAGTTTATTTCTGTGTTGTTTTCACATAGTTCAGTGTAGTTTTTGTATTGTTTCATGTAACACCATGGTCCTGAAAAACGTCTCACTTTTACTGTGTACTGTACCTGCAGTTATGGTCAAAATGACAATAAAAAGCGATGACTTGACTGGAAAAAAAGAGAAGAAAGAGAAAGAGGAGGGATTGAAAGGAATGGAGGTGAAGAGCTTATTGGTCAGACAGGGGTCAGGAGAGTGGGAGGGGGAGGAGAGGAATGGGAGGGAAGGGAGAGAATGAGAGAGATGGAAGTGTGAGGGGGACATGAAGGATGGGGAAGAATGAAGAGGGAGGGAAAGAGGGTATATATTGGAGAAGGTGCGGTAGGAAGAGGAGAGAATGCGAAAGAGGGGATGTCAGAAAGCTCTCTGTCATGGGGGATGATGGGCTGGACACGGACTGGAGGTCGTTTTCACTCACAGGGTTTGTGGGGGCGATGGTCCCCCCACCCTCCCCACACACACACCCTCTCTCCAGCAAAAGGGCCGCACACTCTGATACTCACAGGGAATCAGGTCCCACACAGAGAGTGACCCTCACTGGGAAGGGTGGGGGGGGGGTGGTCTGGTCCCACTCACACGCTGTCCCCCTACACAGTCGTCACTGCAGGTAGACTAACTTTACTGACCCTCAGACAGCGTGACATTCCTTCGGCTCTGCCAGAGCTGCGATTCCTAGTGCAGGAAATCCACTCCCTGTCCATTGGGAAATCACAATGGTTCAGCACCTTGATCACCGGGCGATGAACCTCAGGTTCCCCAGGCACACACGGTGGGGCACGGTTCACTCTCCCCTCAGTCGCCCCATCACTGAACTCTGCCCACAGCTGAGGGACTCACTGCCAAGCTCCCGTCATCTCAAGTTCTCGAAATTTATTTACCTACTATTTTAATTCCCTTTCTTTTTCTTTGCAAACTTTGTTGTCTCTGACTCATCAATTGTCTGTCCGTCCTGTTGGGGGCGTCTTTCATTAATTCTAATGTGTTTCTTGCGTTTACTGTGAATGCCCACAAGAATATGAACCTCAGGGTTGTACAGGGTGATATACATCAAAGTGTGTGTGTGTATATATATGTTGCCCTTCCCTTGGACAACATCGGTGGCGTGGAGAGGGGAAGGCCTGCAGCTTGGGCAACTGCCCGTCTCCCATACAACCCTGCCCAGGCCTGTGCCCTGGAAACCATCCAAGGTGCAAATCCATGGCCTATTGAAACTAACGGAGGCCTACACACACACACACACACACACACACACACACACACACACACACACACACACAGACACGCACACACATGCACACACACACACACACACACACACACACACACACACACACACACACACACACAGACACGCACACACATGCACACACACACACACACACACACACACACACACACACAGACACGCACACACATGCACACACACACACACACTCACACACACACACACACACACAGACACGCACACACATGCACACACACACACATGCACACACACACAGACTCTCACACACACGCGCATATGCACACGCACACACGCACGCACACACACACACACACACACTCTCACACACACACGCACATGCACACGCACACACATGCACACACACACACGCACACACATGCATGCACACTCAGGCACGCACACACACTCACATGCATACGCACACGCACACACACTCACGCACACACGCACACATACACACACACACTCTCACACACACACACACACACACTCACGCACACACGCACACATACACGCACACACACTCACGCACACACGCACACATACACACACACACACACACACACACTCACGCACACACGCACACATACACGCACACACACTCACGCACACACGCACACATACACACACACACACACACACACACACACACACACACAC
This sequence comes from Hypanus sabinus, assembly GCF_030144855.1. NCBI lineage: Eukaryota > Metazoa > Chordata > Chondrichthyes > Myliobatiformes > Dasyatidae > Hypanus > Hypanus sabinus. The sequence continues at coordinate 87,601,607 of NC_082714.1, forward strand.
ACACACACACACATATATACTTTAATAACAAAGTTACTTTGAACTTTGAACATTCACCCAGGCTGTGGGTCCTGCACTCCCTTTCAACTGACTGGGGCCCTGATTTCTTTGTTACCTACACGTACCAGGTCTCAGTTATCACTTAACCAGGGCCCCATTTCCCGTGCTCCCTTTAAAATTACTTGGTTTACTAGAGGTTCGGAGCCCTACCCTTCGGCCCACTATGTCCGTGGCGACCAGGATGGCAAAGGGAGCTAAGGTCCCTCCACAGCCTTCCCATTCACATGTCTGTATGAATTTGTTGTGATATGATGGACCAGCCTCAGAATAGAAGGAAGTCCCTTTAGCACAGGAATGAGGAGCAATTTCTTTAGTCTGAGGATGGTGGCTCAGTGAAATTCACTGCCACGGATGGCTGTGGAGGCTGAGTTATTGGGTGTAGTTAAAGCGGAGGTTGATAGGCTCTGGATTGGGATGAGGGGAGGAAAATTGAGTTAAGCTGGATAGTAATTCAGCCATGATAGAATGGCGGAGCAGATTCAATGGGCCGAAAAGCCTGATTCTGCTCCTATGTTTTTGGTCTAAATGTCTCCTAAATACAGAAATCAGATCTGCTTCCAGCACTACCCCTGGCAGCCTCTTCTAGACTCTCCCTGTGTCGGAAAAAATACCCCAGTAATCCCCCTTCAACCTTAAACATACCCCATACATCCCCTTCAACCTTAAACATACCCCACACATCCCCTTCAACCTTAAACATACCCCAGTAATCCCCCTTCAACTTTAAACATACCCTTGTAATCCTGCTTCAACCTTAAACATACTCCACACATCCCCTTCAACCTTAAACATACCCCACACATCCCCTTCAACCTTATACCCCACACATCCCCTTCAACCTTAAACATACCCCAGTAATCCCCCTTCAACGTTAAACATACCCTAGTAATCCCGCTTCAACCTTAAACATACCCCACACATCCCCCTTCAACCTTAAACATACCCCAGTAATCCCCCTTCAACTTTAAACATACTCTAGTAATCCCCCTTCAACCTTAAACATACCCCACACATCCCCCTTCAACCTTAAACATACCCCACACATCCCCCTTCAACCTTAAACATACCCCACACATCCCCTTCAACCTTAAACATACCCCAGTAATCCCCTTCAACTTTAAACATACCCTAGTAATCCCCCTTCAACCTTAAACATACCCCACACATTCCCCTTCAACCTTAAACATACCCCAGTAATCCCCCTTCAACCTTAAACATACCCCACACATCCCCCTTCAACCTTAAACATACCCCACACATCCCCTTCAACCTTAAACATACCCCATACATCCCCTTCAACCTTAAACATACCCCATACATCCCCTTCAACCTTAAACATACCCCACACATCCCCTTCAACTTTAAACACACCCCATATATCCCCTTCAACCTTAAACATACCCCACACATCCCCTTCAACCTTAAACATACCCCACATATCCCCTTCAACCTTATACCCCACACATCCCCTTCAACCTTAAACATACCCCAGTAGTCCCCCTTCAACCTTAAACATACCCTAGTAATCCCCCTTCAACCTTAAACATACTCCAGTAGTCCCCCTTCAACCTTAAACATACCCTAGTAATCCCCCTTCAACCTTAAACATACCCCAGTAATCCCCCTTCAACCTTATGCATACCCCACACATCCCCTATCAACCTTAAACATACCCCAGACATCCCCCTTCAATCTTAAAGTTTAGTTTTATGTGTTAGGTGTAACATGGTAACAGACAGTGAAATGCCTCATTTTGTGCTAATGTGCAAGTTCGTGCTGGGGGCAGCCCACAACTGACTGGTCTTTACATTTCCTACACCTTTGGAAAGTAGGAGGAAACCAGAACACCCCAAGGAAACCCACAGGGTCACAGGGCGACTGTACAAACCCCTCAGAGGCAGTGAAAGGAATTGCTGGCGCAGTACGTTAACCGCTATATGTAAATGTGTTGCCTCCTTAAACCTACTAATTGGTAAATTGGATCAGCAAATTTGCTGATGATACAAAGATTGGAGGTGTAGTAGACAGTGAGGAAGATTTTCAAAGCTTGCAGAGGGATTTGGACCAGCTGGAAAAACAGGCTGAAAAATGGCAGATGGAGTTTAATACAGACAAGTGTGAGGTTTTGCACTTTGGAAGGTCAAACCAAGGTAAGTGATAGGCACGGAGGAGTGCAGTAGAACAGAGGGATCTGGGAGTACAGGTACAAAATTCCCTAAAAGTGGCATCACAGGTAGATAGGGCCATAAAGAGAGCTTTTGGTACATTGGCCTTTATAAATCAAAGTATTGAGTATAAAAGTTGGAATGTTATGGTGAGGTTGTATAAGACATTGGTGAGGCCGAATTTGTGTGCAGTTTTGGTCACCGAATTACAGGAAGGATAGTAATAAGGCTGAAAGAGTGCAGAGAAGGTTTACAAGGATGTTGCCGGGACTTGAGAAACTGAGTTACAGAGAAAGGTTGAATAGGTTAGGACTTCATTCCCTGGAGGTTAGAAGAATGAGGGGTGATTTGATAGAGGTGTATAAAATTATGATGGGTAGAGTGAATGCAAGCAGGCCTTTTGCACTGAGGCCAGGGGAGAAAAAAAACCAGAGGTCATGGGTTAAGGGTGAAGGGGGAAAAGTTTAAAGGGAACATTGTGGGGGCTTCTTCACACAGAGAGTGGTGGGAGTGTGGAATGAGCTGCCAGATGAAGAGGGCTCACTTTTAACATTTAAGAAAAACTTGGACAGGTACACGGATGAGAGGGGTTTGGAGGGATATGGCCCAGGTGCAGGTCAGTGGGACTAGGCAGAAAAGTGGTTCGGCACAGCCAAGAAGGGCCGAAAGGCCTGTTTCTGTGCTGTCATGTTCTGTGGTTCTATGGCTTCTTTTTCTATACTCAGAGATGTAATGCAGAACAGGCTTTCCCAGCCCAACGAGCCTTTCCGCCCAGCAACCCATTAATTTGATCCGAGCCTAATCGCAGGACAATCTACAATGACAAATTAACCAAAACACTGTTCCATCTTTGGAGTGTGGAAACTCTTGTGGTCACGGGGCAAACGTACAAATGCCCTACAGATGCCACCGGAATTGAATTCTGAACTCTGAGGAATCGCACGGACTCCGACACCATCGTGGCGCCTCGTTCAAGTCCTTGACGTTTCTTTCTTGGGAGAAAAATCCTGACTGCTTACCGTATCTACGCCTCCCATAACGTTCGATCAGGTTGTCCCTCAGCCTCCTCCAGAGCTCCAGAGACAATAATCCGCCCGTCCAAGTCCGAACCACGTTCTGAGTGAAGGAACTCTGCACTCTCTCTTTGCCCCCTCACCGTCAGGAAGGAGGTACCACAGCATTAGGACAAGGACTGGGATTAGGACAGCAATGGGAAACAGCTCCCCCCAGGCCGTGAGACAACTGATCTCCCCTGCCACCCCACCCAGGTCACCATCGAGGATGAGGGTGGCTTTGTGCCATGGGGTATGACCTGGGTGATCGAGGGCTTTCCATCACCATGACTGTTCCTGGCAAAGTTTTCTACAGAACTGGTTTACCATTGCCTTCTGGGCGGTGCCTTTACAAGATGGGTGACCCCAAGCATTATCAAAACTCTTCAGAGTTTGTCTGCCTGGCGTAACCAGGACGTGATCTGCACCAGCTGCTCCCATGGCTTCACATGACCCTGTTTGTTGGGGAGGAGGGGCTACCCCTTTCCTACCCTGCAGATAAGCGGAGGAAAGAAGCACCTTACACCCCCTTTGGTAGGGACGCATCTCTACGCCACCACCCCCAGTAGCATTATAATGTTTACTTTTTAACTGGCGTTGTAAATTCACCTTAACTTTACTCATGTTAATATCATATCAGTTTTGTGTACAGTGTTGTACACCTTCATCCAGAGGAAGGTTGTTTCTTTTGGCCGGTGGGGGGGGGGGGGTATGCACATGTACAGCTAAATGACAGTGAACTTCAACTGAATCCGATTTACCTGTGTTGCAATTCTCAGGGAGTTGTGGACTTGGACCCCAAGATCTCTGTAATCTGACATTTTGTTATGTTTTCTGGTGTTAATATGAGTAACATTCAATAATCCGGACAATTTGCTAATCTGTCACCACAGGGAAGATCATAGTAACTGTGCACATGACTCTTCGCAGCCCTCTGCTCTCTGACAGGCTGACACCCCTCTGTGCTGTGGTTCCAGCCGCTAGACACACTCCCACCACAGAGGGGCGCTCCCTCACTGACCCTCTCACAGTCCGAGGATCCCTCCTCACTTCCCATCCCACAGAGTGACAATCCCTCCTTATTTCCCTCCCATTCCGTGACAATCCCTCATTTCCCTCCCACAGAGTGACGATCCCCCCCCCTCCCACCCACAGAGTGACAATCCCTCCTCACTTCCCTCACACAGTGTGACAATCCCTCCCACACCGTCCCTCTGACGAAGCACTGTTCTCTCACAATCTCTCCCCGGAGACGCTGTCTGGCAGCACGGATTTTGTCTGCTGCCTCGGTTTTGGCTGCGAACCCGGCACTCTCTGATGCAGACAAGTGGACATCTGCCTTCTCTGTGACCAACACAGAGACTGTGGGACAGGACCGTCCCTGAACACCGACACTGTGGGACAGGACCGTCCCTGAATACCGAGACTGTGGATCAGGACCTGAACACCGAGACGGTGGGACAGGACCGTCCCTGAACACCGAGACTGTGGATCAGGACCTGAACACCGAGACTGTGGGACAGGACCGTCCCTGAACACCGAGACTGTGGGACAGGACCGTCCCTGAACACCGAGACTGTGGGACAGGACCGTCCCTGAACACCGAGACTGTGGATCAGGACCTGAACACCGAAACTGTGGGACAGGACCGTCCCTGAACACCAAGACTGTGGGAGAGGAACTGAACACAGAGACTGTGGGACAGGACCTGAACACGGAGACTGTGGGTCGGGACCTTTACACAGAGACTGGGGGACAGGACCAGAACACGGAGACTGTGGGACAGGACCTGAACACAGAGACTGTGGGTCGGGACCTGAACACAGAGACCGTGGAACAGGACCGTACCTGAACACAGAGACTGTGGGACGGGACATGAACACGGAGACTGTGGGACCGGACCTGAACACAGAGACTGTGGGACCGGACCTGAACACGGAGACTGTGGGTCGGGACCTGAACACGGACACTGTGGGACGGGACCTGAACACAGAGACTGTGGGACGGGACCTGAACACGGAGACTGCGGGTCGGGACCTGAGCACGGAGACTACGGGACGGGACCTGAACACGGAGACTGCGGGACGGGACCTGAACACAGAGACTGTGGGACAGGACCTGAACACGGAGATTGTGGGACAGGACCGTACTTGAACACAGAGACTGTGGGACAGGACCGTACCTGAACACAGAGACTGTGGGACGGGACCTGAACACGGAGACTGTGGGACCGGACCTGAACACAGAGACTGTGGGACCGGACCTGAACACGGAGACTGTGGGTCGGGACCTGAACACGGAGATTGTGGGACAGGACCTGAACACAGAGACTGTGGGACGGGACATGAACACGGAGACTGCGGAAAGGGACCTGAACAGAGAGACCGTGGAACAGGACCGTACCTGAACACAGAGACTGTGGGACGGGACCTGAACACGGAGACCGTGGGACCGGACCTGAACACAGAGACTGTGGGACCGGACCTGAACACGGAGACTGTGGGTCGGGACCTGAACACAGAGACTGTGGGACCGGACCTGAACACGGGGACTGTGGGTCGGGACCTGAACACAGAGACTGCGGGACGGGACCTGAACACGGAGACTGCGGAACGGGAACTGAACACGGAGACTGCGGGTCGGGACCTGAGCACGGAGACTGCGGGACGGGACCTGAACACGGAGACTGCGGGACGGGACCTGAACACGGAGACTGTGGGACGGGACCTGAACACGGAGACTGTGGGACAGGACCGTACTTGAACACAGAGACTGTGGGTCAGGACCGTACCTGAACACAGAGACTGTGGGTCAGGACCTGAACACAGAGACTGTGGGACGGGACCGTACCTGAACACAGAGACTGTGGGGCGGGACCTGAACGCGGAGACTGTGGGACGGGACCTGAACACAGAGACTGTGGGACGGGACCGTACCTGAACACAGAGACTGTGGGACCGGACCTGAACACAGAGACTGTGGGACCGGACCTGAACACGGAGACTGTGGGTCGGGACCTGAACACGGAGAGTGTGTGACAGGATCGTACCTGAACACGAAGACTGTGGAACGGGACCTGAACACAGAGACCGTGGAACAGGACCGTACCTGAACACAGAGACTGTGGGACCGGACATGAACACAGAGACTGTGGGACAGGACCTGAACACAGAGACTGTGGGACGGGACCTAAACACGGAGACTGCGGAACAGGACCTGAACACGGAGACTGCGGGTCGGGACCTGAGCACGGAGACTGTGGGACGGGACCTGAACACGAAGACTGTGGGTCAGGACCTGAAGACAGAGACTGTGGGTCAGGACCTGAACACGGAGACTGTGGGTCGGGACCTGAACACGGAGACTGTGGGACAGGACCTGAACACAGAGACTGTGGGACGAGACCTGAACACGGAGACTGCGGAACGGGACATGAACACGGAGACTGCGGGTCGGGACCTGAGCACGGAGACTGTGGGACGGGACCTGAACACAGAGACTGTGGGACGGGACCTGAACACGGAGAATGTGGGTCGGCACCTGAACACGAAGACTGCGGGACAGGACCTGAACACAGAGACTGTGGGACAGGACCTGAACACGGAGACTGTGGTACAGGACCGTACTTGAACACAGGGACTGTGGGACAGGACCGTACCTGAACACAGAGGCCGTGGGTTAGGACCTGAACACGGAGACTGTGGGTCGGGACCTGAACACGGAGACTGTGGGACGGGACCTGAACACAGAGACTGTGGGACGGGACCTGAACACGGACAATGTGGGTCGGCACCTGAACACGAAGACTGCGGGACAGGACCTGAACACGGAGACTGTGGGTCGGGACCTGAACACAGAGACTGCAGGACAGGACCTGAACACAGAGACTGTGGGACGGGACCTGAACACGGAGACTGTGGGTCGGGACCTGAACACGAAGACTGCGGGACAGGACCTGAAGACAGAGACTGTGGGTCGGAACCTGAACACGGAGACTGTGGGACGGGACCTGAACACAGAGACTGTGGGACGGGACCTGAACACGGAGACTGTGGGTCGGGACCTGAACACGAAGACTGCGGGACAGGACCTGAACACGGAGACTGTGGGTCGGGACCTGAACACAGAGACGGCAGGACAGGACCTGAAAACTGAGACTGTGGGACGGGACCTGAACACGGAGACTGTGGGTCGGGACCTGATCACGAAGAGTGCGGGACAGGACCTGAAGACAGAGACTGTGGGTCGGGACCTGAACACGGAGACTGTGGGACAGGACCTGAAGACAGAGACTGTGGGTCAGGACCTGAACACGGAGACTGTGGGTCGGGACCTGAACACAGAGACTGTGAGTCAGGACCTGAACACGGAGACTGTGGGTCGGGACCTGAACACAAAGACTGTGGGTCGGGACCTGAAAACGGAGACTGTGGGTCGGGACCTGAACACGGAGACTGTGGGACGGGACCTGAACACGAAGTCTGTGGGTCAGGGCCGTACGTGAACAAAGAGACTCTAGGACCATAGCTGAACACAGAGTGTGGGTCGGGACCTGAACACGGAGACTGTGTGACAGGATCGTACCTGAACACGAAGACTGTGGAACGGGACCTGAACACAGAGACCGTGGAACAGGACCGTACCTGAACACGGAGACTGTGGGACGGGACCTGAACACAGAGACTGTGGGACCGGACCTGAACACGGAGACTGTGGGTCGGGACCTTTACACAGAGACTGTGGGACAGGACCAGAACACGGAGACTGTGGGACAGGACCTGAACACAGAGACTGTGGGTCGGGACCTGAACACAGAGACTGTGGAACAGGACCTGAACACAGAGACTGTGGGACGGGACCTGAACACGGAGAATGTGGGTCGGGACCTTTACACAGAGACTGTGGGACAGGACCAGAACACGGAGACTGTGGGACAGGACCTGAACACAGAGACTGTGTGTCGGGACCTGAACACAGAGACTGTGGGACAGGACCAGAACACGGAGATTGTGGGACGGGGCCTGAACACAGAGACTGTGGGTCAGGACCAGAACACGGAGACTGTGGGACGGGACCTGAACACGGAGACTGCGGGACGGGACCTGAACACGGAGACTGTGGGTCAGGACCTGAACAAAGAGACTGTGGGTCAGGACCTAAACCCACCGAGACTGTGGGACCGTACCTGAACACAGAGACTGTGGGACAGGACCAGAACACCGAGACTGTGGGACCGTACCTGAACACAGAGACTGTGGGACGGCACCTGAACACAGAGATTGTGGGACGGGACCTGAACACGGAGACTGTGGGACGGGATCTGAACACGGAGACTGTGGGTCAGGGCCGTACTTGAACAAAGAGACTCTAGGACCATAGCTGAACACAGAGTGTGGGTCGGGACCTGAACACGGAGACTGTGGGTCGGGACCTGAACACGGAGACTGTGGGACCGGAGCTGAATACAGAGACTGTGGGACCGGACCTGAACACGGAGACTGTGGGACGGGACCTGAGCACGGAGACTGTGGGACGGGACCTGAACATCGAGACTGTGGGTCGGGACCTGAACACGGAGACTGTGGGTCGGGACCTGAACACGGAGACTGTGGGACGGGATCTGAACACGGAGACTGTGGGTCAGGGCCGTACTTGAACAAAGAGACTCTAGGACCATAGCTGAACACAGAGTGTGGGTCGGGACCTGAACACGGAGACTGTGGGTCGGGACCTGAACACGGAGACTGTGGGACCGGAGCTGAATACAGAGACTGTGGGACCGGACCTGAACACGGAGACTGTGGGACGGGACCTGAGCACGGAGACTGTGGGACGGGACCTGAACATCGAGACTGTGGGTCGGGACCTGAACACGGAGACTGTGGGTCGGGACCTGAACACGGAGACTGCGGGTCGGGACCTGAACACGAAGACTGTGGGTCAGGACCTGAAGACAGAGACTGTGGGTCGGGACCTGAACACGGAGACTGTGGGTCAAGACCTGAATACGGATACCGTGGGTCAGGACCTGAACACGGAGACTGTGTGACAGGATCGTACCTGAACACGAAGACTGTGGAACGGAACCTGAACACAGAGACCGTGGAACAGGACCGTACCTGAACACAGAGACTGTGGGACGTGACCTAAACACGGAGACTGTGGGACAGGACCTGAACACAGAGACTGTGGGTCAGGACCTGAACATCGACACTGTGGGACAAGACCTGAACACAGAGAGTGTGGGTCAGGACCTGAGCACGGAGACTGTGGGACAGGACCTGAACACGAAGACTGTGGGTCAGGACCTGAAGACAGAGACTGTGGGTCAGGACCTGAACACGGAGACTGTGGGACGGGACCTGAACACGGAGACTGTGGGTCAGGGCCGTACCTGAACAAAGAGACTCTAGGACCATAGCTGAACACAGAGTGTGGGTCGGGACCTGAACACAGAGACTGTGGGTCAGGACCTGAACACAGAGACTGCGGGACAGGACCTGAACACAGAGACTGTGGGACCGTACCTGAACACGGAGACTGTGGGACAGGACCTGAACACAGAGACTGTGGGACCGTACCTGAACACGGAGACTGTGGGTCGGGACCTGAACATGAGGACTGTGGGTCAGGACCTGAAGACAGAGACTGTGGGTCAGGACCTGAACACGGAGACTGTGGGACGGGACCTGAACACGGAGACTGTGGGTCAGGGCCGTACCTGAACAAAGAGACTCTAGGACCATAGCTGAACACAGAGTGTGGGTCGGGACCTGAACACGGAGACTGTGGGTCGGGACCTGAACACGGAGACTGTGGGACGGGACCTGAACACGAAGACTGTGGGTCAGGACCTGAACACAGAGAGTGTGGGTCAGGACCTGAACACGGAGACTGTGGGTCGGGACCTGAACACGGAGACTGTGGGACGGGATCTGAACACGGAGACTGTGGGACCGGTGCTAAATACAGAGACTGTGGGACCGGACCTGAACACGGAGACTGTGGGTCGGGACCTGAGCATGGAGACTGCGGGACGGGATCTGAACATCGAGACTGTGGGTCGGGACCTGAACACGGAGACTGTGGGTCGGGACCTGAACACGGAGACTGCGGGTCGGGACCTGAACATCGAGACTGTGGGTCGGGACCTGAACACGGAGACTGTGGGTCGGGACCTGAACACGGAGACTGCGGGTCGGGACCTGAACACGGAGACTGTGGGTCAGGACCTGAAGACAGAGACTGTGGGTCAGGACCTGAACACGGAGACTGTGGGACGGGACCTGAACACGGAGACTGTGGGACGGGACCTGAACACGGAGACTGTGGGTCAGGGCCGTACCTGAACAAAGAGACTCTAGGACCATAGCTGAAACAGAGTGTGGGTCGGGACCTGAACACGGAGACTGTGGGTCGGGACCTGAACACGGAGACTGTGGGACGGGACCTGAACACGGAGACTGTGGGTCATGGCCGTACTTGAACAAAGAGAGTCTAGGACCATAGCTGAACACAGAGTGTGGGTCGGGACCTGAACACGGAGACTGTGGGTCGGGACCTGAACACAGAGACTGTGGGTCGGGACCTGAACACGGAGACTGTTGGACAGGACCTGAACACAGAGACTGTGGGTCAGGACCTGAACATCGAGACTGTGGGACAAGACCTGAACACAGAGACTGTGGGTCACGACCTTAACATCGAGACTGTCGGACAGGACCTGAACACGGAGACTGTGTGACAAGATCGTACCTGAACACGAAGACTGTGGAACGGAACCTGAACACAGAAACCGTGGAACAGAACCGTACCTGAACACAGAGACTGTGGGACGGGACCTGAACACGGAGACTGTGGGACAGGACCTGAACACAGAGACTGTGGGTCAGGACCTGAACATCGAGACTGTGGGACCGGACCTGAACACAGAGACTGTGGGACCGGACCTGAATACGAAGACTGTGGGTCGGGACCTGAGCACGGAGACTGTGAGACAGGACCTGAAAACAGAGACTGCGGAACAGGACCTGAACACGGAGACTGCGGGTCGGGACCTGAGCACGGAGACTGTGGGACGGGACCTGAACACGAAGACTGTGGGTCAGGACCTGAACACAGAGACTGTGGGTCAGGACCTGAACACGGAGACTGTGGGTCGGGACCTGAACACGGAGACTGTGGGACGGGATCTGAACACAGAGACTGTGGGTCAGGACCTGAACATCGAGACTTTGGGACAAGACCTGAACACAGAGACTGTGGGTCAGGACCTGAACATCGAGACTGTGGGACAACACCTGAACACGGAGACTGTGTGACAGGATTGTACCAGAACACGAAGACTGTGGAACGGAACCTGAACACAGAGACCGTGGAACAGGACCGTACCTGAACACAGAGACTGTGGGACGGGACCTGAACACGGAGACTGTGGGTCAGGACCTGAGCACGGAGACTGCGGGACGGGACCTGAACATCGAGACTGTGGGTCGGGACCTGAACACGGAGACTGTGGGTCGGGACCTGAACACGGAGACTGCGGGTCGGGACCTGAAGACAGAGACTGTGGGTCAGGAACTGAACACGGAGACTGTGGGACGGGACCTGAACACGGAGACTGTGGGACGGGACCTGAACACGGAGACTGTGTGACAGGATCGTACCTGAACACGAAGACTGTGGAACGGAACCTGAACACAGAGACCGTGGAACAGGACCGTACCTGAACACAGAGACTGTGGGACCGGACATGAACACAGAGACTGTGGGACAGGACCTGAACACAGAGACTGTGGGACGGGACCTAAACACGGAGACTGCGGAACAGGACCTGAACACGGAGACTGCGGGTCGGGACCTGAGCACGGAGACTGTGGGACGGGACCTGAACACGAAGACTGTGGGTCAGGACCTGAAGACAGAGACTGTGGGTCAGGACCTGAACACGGAGACTGTGGGTCGGGACCTGAACACGGAGACTGTGGGACAGGACCTGAACACAGAGACTGTGGGACGAGACCTGAACACGGAGACTGCGGAACGGGACATGAACACGGAGACTGCGGGTCGGGACCTGAGCACGGAGACTGTGGGACGGGACCTGAACACAGAGACTGTGGGACGGGACCTGAACACGGAGAATGTGGGTCGGCACCTGAACACGAAGACTGCGGGACAGGACCTGAACACAGAGACTGTGGGACAGGACCTGAACACGGAGACTGTGGTACAGGACCGTACTTGAACACAGGGACTGTGGGACAGGACCGTACCTGAACACAGAGGCCGTGGGTTAGGACCTGAACACGGAGACTGTGGGTCGGGACCTGAACACGGAGACTGTGGGACGGGACCTGAACACAGAGACTGTGGGACGGGACCTGAACACGGACAATGTGGGTCGGCACCTGAACACGAAGACTGCGGGACAGGACCTGAACACGGAGACTGTGGGTCGGGACCTGAACACAGAGACTGCAGGACAGGACCTGAACACAGAGACTGTGGGACGGGACCTGAACACGGAGACTGTGGGTCGGGACCTGAACACGAAGACTGCGGGACAGGACCTGAAGACAGAGACTGTGGGTCGGAACCTGAACACGGAGACTGTGGGACGGGACCTGAACACAGAGACTGTGGGACGGGACCTGAACACGGAGACTGTGGGTCGGGACCTGAACACGAAGACTGCGGGACAGGACCTGAACACGGAGACTGTGGGTCGGGACCTGAACACAGAGACGGCAGGACAGGACCTGAAAACTGAGACTGTGGGACGGGACCTGAACACGGAGACTGTGGGTCGGGACCTGATCACGAAGAGTGCGGGACAGGACCTGAAGACAGAGACTGTGGGTCGGGACCTGAACACGGAGACTGTGGGACAGGACCTGAAGACAGAGACTGTGGGTCAGGACCTGAACACGGAGACTGTGGGTCGGGACCTGAACACAGAGACTGTGAGTCAGGACCTGAACACGGAGACTGTGGGTCGGGACCTGAACACAAAGACTGTGGGTCGGGACCTGAAAACGGAGACTGTGGGTCGGGACCTGAACACGGAGACTGTGGGACGGGACCTGAACACGAAGTCTGTGGGTCAGGGCCGTACGTGAACAAAGAGACTCTAGGACCATAGCTGAACACAGAGTGTGGGTCGGGACCTGAACACGGAGACTGTGTGACAGGATCGTACCTGAACACGAAGACTGTGGAACGGGACCTGAACACAGAGACCGTGGAACAGGACCGTACCTGAACACGGAGACTGTGGGACGGGACCTGAACACAGAGACTGTGGGACCGGACCTGAACACGGAGACTGTGGGTCGGGACCTTTACACAGAGACTGTGGGACAGGACCAGAACACGGAGACTGTGGGACAGGACCTGAACACAGAGACTGTGGGTCGGGACCTGTACACAGAGACTGTGGAACAGGACCTGAACACAGAGACTGTGGGACGGGACCTGAACACGGAGAATGTGGGTCGGGACCTTTACACAGAGACTGTGGGACAGGACCAGAACACGGAGACTGTGGGACAGGACCTGAACACAGAGACTGTGTGTCGGGACCTGAACACAGAGACTGTGGGACAGGACCAGAACACGGAGATTGTGGGACGGGGCCTGAACACAGAGACTGTGGGTCAGGACCAGAACACGGAGACTGTGGGACGGGACCTGAACACGGAGACTGCGGGACGGGACCTGAACACGGAGACTGTGGGTCAGGACCTGAACAAAGAGACTGTGGGTCAGGACCTAAACCCACCGAGACTGTGGGACCGTACCTGAACACAGAGACTGTGGGACAGGACCAGAACACCGAGACTGTGGGACCGTACCTGAACACAGAGACTGTGGGACGGCACCTGAACACAGAGATTGTGGGACGGGACCTGAACACGGAGACTGTGGGACAGGACATGAACACGGAGACTGTGGGTCGGGACCTGAACACGGAGACTGTGGGACGGGATCTGAACACGGAGACTGTGGGTCAGGGCCGTACTTGAACAAAGAGACTCTAGGACCATAGCTGAACACAGAGTGTGGGTCGGGACCTGAACACGGAGACTGTGGGTCGGGACCTGAACACGGAGACTGTGGGACCGGAGCTGAATACAGAGACTGTGGGACCGGACCTGAACACGGAGACTGTGGGACGGGACCTGAGCACGGAGACTGTGGGACGGGACCTGAACATCGAGACTGTGGGTCGGGACCTGAACACGGAGACTGTGGGTCGGGACCTGAACACGGAGACTGCGGGTCGGGACCTGAACACGAAGACTGTGGGTCAGGACCTGAAGACAGAGACTGTGGGTCGGGACCTGAACACGGAGACTGTGGGTCAAGACCTGAATACGGATACCGTGGGTCAGGACCTGAACACGGAGACTGTGTGACAGGATCGTACCTGAACACGAAGACTGTGGAACGGAACCTGAACACAGAGACCGTGGAACAGGACCGTACCTGAACACAGAGACTGTGGGACGTGACCTAAACACGGAGACTGTGGGACATGACCTGAACACAGAGACTGTGGGTCAGGACCTGAACATCGACACTGTGGGACAAGACCTGAACACAGAGAGTGTGGGTCAGGACCTGAGCACGGAGACTGTGGGACAGGACCTGAACACGAAGACTGTGGGTCAGGACCTGAAGACAGAGACTGTGGGTCAGGACCTGAACACGGAGACTGTGGGACGGGACCTGAACACGGAGACTGTGGGTCAGGGCCGTACCTGAACAAAGAGACTCTAGGACCATAGCTGAACACAGAGTGTGGGTCGGGACCTGAACACAGAGACTGTGGGTCAGGACCTGAACACAGAGACTGCGGGACAGGACCTGAACACAGAGACTGTGGGACCGTACCTGAACACGGAGACTGTGGGACAGGACCTGAACACAGAGACTGTGGGACCGTACCTGAACACGGAGACTGTGGGTCGGGACCTGAACATGAGGACTGTGGGTCAGGACCTGAAGACAGAGACTGTGGGTCAGGACCTGAACACGGAGACTGTGGGACGGGACCTGAACACGGAGACTGTGGGTCAGGGCCGTACCTGAACAAAGAGACTCTAGGACCATAGCTGAACACAGAGTGTGGGTCGGGACCTGAACACGGAGACTGTGGGTCGGGACCTGAACACGGAGACTGTGGGACGGGACCTGAACACGAAGACTGTGGGTCAGGACCTGAACACAGAGAGTGTGGGTCAGGACCTGAACACGGAGACTGTGGGTCGGGACCTGAACACGGAGACTGTGGGACGGGATCTGAACACGGAGACTGTGGGACCGGTGCTAAATACAGAGACTGTGGGACCGGACCTGAACACGGAGACTGTGGGTCGGGACCTGAGCATGGAGACTGCGGGACGGGATCTGAACATCGAGACTGTGGGTCGGGACCTGAACACGGAGACTGTGGGTCGGGACCTGAACACGGAGACTGCGGGTCGGGACCTGAACATCGAGACTGTGGGTCGGGACCTGAACACGGAGACTGTGGGTCGGGACCTGAACACGGAGACTGCGGGTCGGGACCTGAACACGGAGACTGTGGGTCAGGACCTGAAGACAGAGACTGTGGGTCAGGACCTGAACACGGAGACTGTGGGACGGGACCTGAACACGGAGACTGTGGGACGGGACCTGAACACGGAGACTGTGGGTCAGGGCCGTACCTGAACAAAGAGACTCTAGGACCATAGCTGAAACAGAGTGTGGGTCGGGACCTGAACACGGAGACTGTGGGTCGGGACCTGAACACGGAGACTGTGGGACGGGACCTGAACACGGAGACTGTGGGTCATGGCCGTACTTGAACAAAGAGAGTCTAGGACCATAGCTGAACACAGAGTGTGGGTCGGGACCTGAACACGGAGACTGTGGGTCGGGACCTGAACACAGAGACTGTGGGTCGGGACCTGAACACGGAGACTGTTGGACAGGACCTGAACACAGAGACTGTGGGTCAGGACCTGAACATCGAGACTGTGGGACAAGACCTGAACACAGAGACTGTGGGTCACGACCTTAACATCGAGACTGTCGGACAGGACCTGAACACGGAGACTGTGTGACAAGATCGTACCTGAACACGAAGACTGTGGAACGGAACCTGAACACAGAAACCGTGGAACAGAACCGTACCTGAACACAGAGACTGTGGGACGGGACCTGAACACGGAGACTGTGGGACAGGACCTGAACACAGAGACTGTGGGTCAGGACCTGAACATCGAGACTGTGGGACCGGACCTGAACACAGAGACTGTGGGACCGGACCTGAATACGAAGACTGTGGGTCGGGACCTGAGCACGGAGACTGTGAGACAGGACCTGAAAACAGAGACTGCGGAACAGGACCTGAACACGGAGACTGCGGGTCGGGACCTGAGCACGGAGACTGTGGGACGGGACCTGAACACGAAGACTGTGGGTCAGGACCTGAACACAGAGACTGTGGGTCAGGACCTGAACACGGAGACTGTGGGTCGGGACCTGAACACGGAGACTGTGGGACGGGATCTGAACACAGAGACTGTGGGTCAGGACCTGAACATCGAGACTTTGGGACAAGACCTGAACACAGAGACTGTGGGTCAGGACCTGAACATCGAGACTGTGGGACAACACCTGAACACGGAGACTGTGTGACAGGATTGTACCAGAACACGAAGACTGTGGAACGGAACCTGAACACAGAGACCGTGGAACAGGACCGTACCTGAACACAGAGACTGTGGGACGGGACCTGAACACGGAGACTGTGGGTCAGGACCTGAACATCGACACTGTGGGATAAGACCTGAACACAGAGACTGTGGGTCGGGACCTGAGCACGGAGACTGCGGGACGGGACCTGAACATCGAGACTGTGGGTCGGGACCTGAACACGGAGACTGTGGGTCGGGACCTGAACACGGAGACTGCGGGTCGGGACCTGAAGACAGAGACTGTGGGTCAGGAACTGAACACGGAGACTGTGGGACGGGACCTGAACACGGAGACTGTGGGACGGGACCTGAACACGGAGACTGTGTGACAGGATCGTACCTGAACACGAAGACTGTGGAACGGAACCTGAACACAGAGACCGTGGAACAGGACCGTACCTGAACACAGAGACTGTGGGACGGGACCTGAACACGGAGACTGTGGGTCAGGACCTGAACATCGAGACTGTGGGACAAGACCTGAACACAGAGACTGTGGGACCGCACCTGAACACAGAGACTGTGGGACCGGACCTGAACACGGAGACTGTGGGTCGGGACCTGAACACGGAGACTGTGGGACGGGACCTGAACACGGAGACTGTGGGTCAGGGCCGTACCTGAACAAAGACCTGAACACGGAGACTGTGGGTCGGGACCTGAACACGGAGACTGTGGGACGGGATCTGAACACAGAGACTGTGGGTCAGGACCTGAAGACAGAGACTGTGGGTCAGGACCTGAACACGGAGACTGTGGGGCGGGACCTGAACACGGAGACTGTGGGACGGGACCTGAACACGGAGACTGTGTGACAGGATCGTACCTGAACACGAAGACTGTGGAACGGAACCTGAACACAGAGACCGTGGAACAGGACCGTACCTGAACACAGAGACTGTGGGACGGGACCTGAACACGGAGACTGTGGGTCAGGACCTGAACATCGAGACTGTGGGACAAGACCTGAACACAGAGACTGTGGGACCGCACCTGAACACAGAGACTGTGGGACCGGACCTGAACACGGAGACTATGGGTCGGGACCTGAACACGGAGACTGTGGGACGGGACCTGAACACGGAGACTGTGGGTCAGGGCCGTACCTGAACAAAGAGACTCTAGGACCATAGCTGAACACAGAGTGTGGGTCGGGACCTGAACACGGAGACTGTGGGTCGGGACCTGAACACGGAGACTGTGGGTCGGGGCCTGAACACGGAGATTGTTGGACAGGACCTGAACACAGAGACTGTGGGTCAGGACCTGAACATCGAGACTGTGGGACAAGACCTGAACACGGAGACTGTGTGACAGGATCGTACCTGAACACGAAGACTGTGGAACGGAACCTGAACACAGAGACCGTGGAACAGGACCGTACCTGAACACAGAGACTGTGGGTCGGGACCTGAGCACGGAGACTGTGGGACGGGACCTGAACACGAAGACTGTGGGTCAGGACCTGAACACAGAGAGTGTGGGTCAGGACCTGAACACGGAGACTGTGGGTCGGGACCTGAACACGGAGACTGTGGGACGGGATCTGAACACGGAGACTGTGGGACCGGTGCTAAATACAGAGACTGTGGGACCGGACCTGAACACGGAGACTGCGGGACGGGACCTGAACATCGAGACTGTGGGTCGGGACCTGAACACGGAGACTGTGGGTCGGGACCTGAACACGCAGACTGCGGGTCGGAACCTGAGCACGGAGACTGTGGGACGGGACCTGAACACGGAGACTGTGGGTCAGGACCTGAACATCGACACTGTGGGACAAGACCTGAACACAGAGACTGTGGGACCGGACCTGAACACAGAGACTGTGGGACCGGACCTGAACACGGAGACTGTGGGTCGGGACCTGAACACGGAGACTGCGGGTCGGGACCTGAACACGGAGACTGTGGGTCAGGACCTGAAGACAGAGACTGTGGGTCAGGACCTGAACACGGAGACTGTGGGGCGGGACCTGAACACGGAGACTGTGGAACGGGACCTGAACACGGAGACTGTGTGACAGGATCGTACCTGAACACGAAGACTGTGGAACGGAACCTGAACACAGAGACCGTGGAACAGGACCGTACCTGAACACAGAGACTGTGGGACGGGACCTGAACACGGAGACTGTGGGTCAGGACCTGAACATCGAGACTGTGGGACAAGACCTGAACACAGAGACTGTGGGACCGCACCTGAACACAGAGACTGTGGGACCGGACCTGAACACGGAGACTGTGGGTCGGGACCTGAACACGGAGACTGTGGGACGGGACCTGAACACGGAGACTGTGGGTCAGGGCCGTACCTGAACAAAGAGACTCTAGGACCATAGCTGAACACAGAGTGTGGGTCGGGACCTGAACACGGAGACTGTGGGTCGGGACCTGAACACGGAGACTGTGGGTCGGGACCTGAACACGGAGACTGTTGGACAGGACCTGAACACAGAGACTGTGGGTCAGGACCTGAACATCGAGACTGTGGGACAAGACCTGAACACAGAGACTGTGGGTCAGGACCTTAACATCGAGACTGTCGGACAGGACCTGAACACGGAGACTGTGTGACAAGATCGTACCTGAACACGAAGACTGTGGAACGGAACCTGAACACAGAGACCGTGGAACAGAACCGTACCTGAACACAGAGACTGTGGGACGGGACCTGAACACGGAGACTGTGGGACAGGACCTGAACACAGAGACTGTGGGTCAGGACCTGAACATCGAGACTGTGGGACCGGACCTGAACACAGAGACTGTGGGTCAGGACCTGAACATCGAGACTGTGGGACAAGACCTGAACACGGAGACTGTGTGACAGGATCGTACCTGAACACGAAGACTGTGGAACGGAACCTGAACACAGAGACCGTGGAACAGGACCGTACCTGAACACAGAGACTGTGGGTCGGGACCTGAACACGGAGACTGTGGCACGGGACCTGAACACGAAGACTGTGGGTCAGGACCTGAACACAGAGAGTGTGGGTCAGGACCTGAACACGGAGACTGTGGGTCGGGACCTGAACACGGAGACTGTGGGACGGGATCTGAACACGGAGACTGTGGGACCGGTGCTAAATACAGAGACTGTGGGACCGGACCTGAACACGGAGACTGCGGGACGGGACCTGAACATCGAGACTGTGGGTCGGGACCTGAACACGGAGACTGTGGGTCGGGACCTGAACACGGAGACTGCTAGTCGGGACCTGAACACGGAGACTGTGGGTCAGGACCAGAAGACAGAGACTGTGGGTCAGGACCTGAACACGGAGACTGTGGGACGGGACCTGAACACGGAGACTGTGGGACGGGACCTGAACACGGAGACTGTGGGTCAGGGCCGTACCTGAACAAAGAGACTCTAGGACCATAGCTGAACACAGAGTGTGGGTCGGGACCTGAACACGGAGACTGTGGGTCGGGACCTGAACACGGAGACTGTGGGACGGGACCTGAACACGGAGAATGTGGGTCAGGGCCGTACTTGAACAAAGAGAGTCTAGGACCATAGCTGAACACAGAGTATGGGTCGGGACCTGAACACGGAGACTGTGGGTCGGGACCTGAACACGGAGACTGTGGGTCGGGACCTGAACACGGAGACTGTGGGACGGGATCTGAACACGGAGACTGTGGGACCGGTGCTAAATACAGAGACTGTGGGACCGGACCTGAACACGGAGACTGTGGGTCTGGACCTGAGCACGGAGACTGCGGGACGGGACCTGAACATCGAGACTGTGGGTCGGGACCTGAACACGGAGACTGTGTGTCGGGACCTGAACACGGAGACTGCGGGTCGGGACCTGAACACGGAGACTGTGGGTCAGGACCTGAAGACAGAGACTGTGGGTCAGGACCTGAACACGGAGACTGTGGGACGGGACCTGAACACGGAGACTGTGGGACGGGACCTGAACACGGAGACTGTGTGACAGGATCGTACCTGAACACGAAGACTGTGGAACGGAACCTGAACACAGAGACCGTGGAACAGGACCGTACCTGAACACAGAGACTGTGGGACGGGACCTGAACACGGAGACTGTGGGTCAGGACCTGAACATCGAGACTGTGGGACAAGACCTGAACACAGAGACTGTGGGACCGCACCTGAACGTAGAGACTGTGGGACCGGACCTGAACACGGAGACTGTGGGTCGGGACCTGAACACGGAGTCTGTGGGACGGGACCTGAACACGGAGACTGTGGGTCAGGGCCGTACCTGAACAAAGAGACTCTAGGACCATAGCTGAACACAGAGTGTGGGTCGGGACCTGAACACGGAGACTGTGGGTCGGGACCTGAACATCGAGACTGTGGGACAAGACCTGAACACAGAGACTGTGGGAC
Source organism: Hypanus sabinus (assembly GCF_030144855.1). Classification (NCBI taxonomy): domain Eukaryota; kingdom Metazoa; phylum Chordata; class Chondrichthyes; order Myliobatiformes; family Dasyatidae; genus Hypanus; species Hypanus sabinus. The sequence continues at coordinate 87,623,009 of NC_082714.1, forward strand.
CGCACCTGAACACAGAGACTGTGGGACCGGACCTGAACACGGAGACTGTGGGTCGGGACCTGAACACGGAGACTGTGGGACGGGACCTGAACACGGAGACTGTGGGTCAGGGCCGTACCTGAACAAAGAGACTCTAGGACCATAGCTGAACACGGAGTGTGGGTCGGGACCTGAACACGGAGACTGTGGGTCGGGACCTGAACACGGAGACTGTGGGTCGGGACCTGAACACGGAGATTGTTGGACAGGACCTGAACACAGAGACTGTGGGTCAGGACCTGAACATCGAGACTGTGGGACAAGACCTGAACACGGAGACTGTGTGACAGGATCGTACCTGAACACGAAGACTGTGGAACGGAACCTGAACACAGAGACCGTGGAACAGGACCGAACCTGAACACAGAGACTGTGGGACGGGACCTGAACACGGAGACTGTGGGACAGGACCTGAACACAGAGACTGTGGGTCAGGACCTGAACATCGACACTGTGGGACAAGACCTGAACACAGAGACTGTGGGTCAGGACCTGAGCACGGAGACTGTGGGACAGGACCTGAACACGAAGACTGTGGGTCAGGACCTGAAGACAGAGACTGTGGGTCAGGACCTGAACACGGAGACTGTGGGACGGGACCTGAACACGGAGACTGTGGGTTAGGGCCGTACCTGAACAAAGAGACTCTAGGACCATAGCTGAACACAGAGTGTGGGTCGGGACCTGAACACAGAGACTGTGGGTCAGGACCTGAACACAGAGACTGCGGGACAGGACCTGAACACAGAGACTGTGGGACCGTACCTGAACACGGAGACTGTGGGACAGGACCTGAACACAGAGACTGTGGGACCGTACCTGAACACGGAGACTGTGGGTCTGGACCTGAACATGAGGACTGTGGGTCAGGACCTGAAGACAGAGACTGTGGGTCAGGACCTGAACACGGAGACTGTGGGACGGGACCTGAACACGGAGACTGTGGGTCAGGGCCGTACCTGAACAAAGAGACTCTAGGACCATAGCTGAACACAGAGTGTGGGTCGGGACCTGAACACGGAGACTGTGGGTCGGGACCTGAACACGGAGACTGTGGGACGGGACCTGAACACGAAGACTGTGGGTCAGGACCTGAACACAGAGAGTGTGGGTCAGGACCTGAACACGGAGACTGTGGGTCGGGACCTGAACACGGAGACTGTGGGACGGGATCTGAACACGGAGACTGTGGGACCGGTGCTAAATACAGAGACTGTGGGACCGGACCTGAACACGGAGACTGTGGGTCGGGACCTGAGCACGGAGACTGCGGGACGGGATCTGAACATCGAGACTGTGGGTCGGGACCTGAACACGGAGACTGTGGGTCGGGACCTGAACACGGAGACTGCGGGTCGGGACCTGAACACGGAGACTGTGGGTCAGGACCTGAAGACAGAGACTGTGGGTCAGGACCTGAACACGGAGACTGTGGGACGGGACCTGAACACGGAGACTGTGGGACGGGACCTGAACACGGAGACTGTGGGTCAGGGCCGTACTTGAACAAAGAGAGTCTAGGACCATAGCTGAACACAGAGTGTGGGTCGGGACCTGAACACGGAGACTGTGGGTCGGGACCTGAACACAGAGACTGTGGGACGGGACCTGAACACGGAGACTGTGGGAGAGGACCTGAACACAGAGACTGTGGGTCAGGACCTGAACATCGAGACTGTGGGACCGGACCTGAACACAGAGACTGTGGGACCGGACCTGAACACGGAGACTGTGGGTCGGGACCTGAGCACGGAGACTGTGAGACAGGACCTGAACACAGAGACTGCGGAACAGGACCTGGACACGGAGACTGCGGGTCGGGACCTGAGCACGGAGACTGTGGGACGGGACCTGAACACGAAGACTGTGGGTCAGGACCTGAACACAGAGACTGTGGGTCAGGACCTGAACACGGAGACTGTGGGTCGGGACCTGAACACGGAGACTGTGGGACGGGACCTGAACATCGATACTTTGGGACAAGACCTGAACACAGAGACTGTGGGTCAGGACCTGAACATCGAGACTGTGGGACAGGACCTGAACACGGAGACTGTGTGACAGGATTGTACCTGAACACGAAGACTGTGGAACGGAACCTGAACACAGAGACCGTGGAACAGGACCGTACCTGAACACAGAGACTGTGGGACGGGACCTGAACACGGAGACTGTGGGTCAGGACCTGAACATCGACACTGTGGGATAAGACCTGAACACAGAGACTGTGGGACCGGACCTGAACACAGAGACTGTGGGACCGGACCTGAACACGGAGACTGTGGGTCGGAACCTGAGTACGGAGACTGTGGGACTGGACCTGAACACGGAGACTGTGGGTCAGGACCTGAACATCGACACTGTGGGATAAGACCTGAACACAGAGACTGTGGGACCGGACCTGAACACAGAGACTGTGGGACCGGACCTGAACACGGAGACTGTGGGTCGGAACCTGAGCACGGAGACTGTGGGACGGGACCTGAACACGGAGACTGTGGGTCAGGGCCGTACCTGAACAAAGAGACTCTAGGACCATAGCTGAACACAGAGTGTGGGTCGGGATCTGAACACAGAGACTGTGGGTCAGGACCTGAACACAGAGACTGCGGGACAGGACCTGAACACAGAGACTGTGGGACTGTACCTGAACACGGAGACTGTGGGACAGGACCTGAACACAGAGACTGTGGGACCGTACCTGAACACGGAGACTGTGGGTCAGGACCTGAACACAGAGACTGTGAGACAGGACCTGAACACGGAGACTGTGGGACAGGACCTGAACAAAGAGACTGTGGGACAGGACCTGAACACAGAGACTGTGGGTTAGGACCTGAACTCGGAGACTGTGGGACAGGACCTGAACACAGAGACTGTGGTTCAGGACCGTACCTGTGGCCTTGTTGAAATCCTGGCTGCTGTGTAACAGGGTCTGCTTCTTGCAGGGGATAAGCTGGCAGTTGTTGACGCACTGTACATGGAAAGTCCTGTTTGAGAGGAGAATTAATCCAGGCAAGGCAAGTCCTGATAACAGAAAGGGTCAAAGGAAATGGCCCAAAGTATTGTTGAGGATCCCTAACACCCACTCCACAATCCCAATGAGCCCTGCAATGGGATTGAATGCTATTTTATTAACTTATTTGTGGGAATATTTTACTTAATGTGCTGTGTATGAGAAATACATTGTGAGTACACCGTGATCCAGAGGAACGTTGTTTTGTTTCTTTTATATGTGTATAGTCAGATGACAATAAACTTGAACTTGATGGGGGCGGGGGAAGGATACTGGAGGAGTGTGTGTGTGTGTGTGTGTTTAAAGGGGATGTGCAGGGCAAGTTACTTCAGTGCCTGGGATAGTGGTAGAAGTGGCTTCAGTACTGTGCAAAAATGTCAGGCACCTTGTTTTAAAAGTCTGGTTTCCGATGGGTTGGCTCCTCAGAAGCCTGATCACAACATCATCCAGGTTTTCTGGCACCACCCCGGGAGACGGAAGCAAGCTGGACCACAAAGTCTGCAGTAAAACTGTGGCAAGTTCCCCAAGATTCTTGGAACCACCCACCAGCCGATTGTTTTCAAATAAAACTTGCACAACAGCGTAGCTAAGAAAATTGATGTACTTTTAAAAGTTTTTTGTGGTCACACTAAATATTGATCCGATTTAGTTCCTTTTTACTGCTTACTGCTCTTTATGGTAATTTTTGATGTTTGGAAACTTTCAGGAAGTTTCAGGAACTTTTCAGAATTCTTTCTGAAAGCACTTTAGCTTTCAGAAATTCAAGCAACACACACAAAATGCTGGTGCAGGACTTCCCTTTCAGTTAGTCCTGATGAAGGGTCTCGGCCAGAAACGTCTTCAGTGCTTCTCCCTATAGATGCTGCCTGGCCTGCTGCTTGACTAATCTGTTGGAGTTTTTTGAGGGTGTAACAAGGATGTTAGACGAGGGTAAGCCAGTGGATGTTGTATACCTAGATTTTCAGAAGGCATTCGATAAGGTGCCACATAGGAGATTGGTGAGTAAAATCAGAGCTCATGGCATTGGGGGCAGGGTTTCAACATGGATAGAAAACTGGTTGGCAGATAGAAAGCAAAGGGTAGCAGTGAATGGGTGTTTCTCGGACTGGTTGGAGGTGACTAGTGGGGTACCACAGGGCTCTGTATTGGGACCACAGCTCTTTACGATTTATGTCAATGATTTAGATGAGGGCATTGAAAACTATATCAGCAAGTTTGCTGACGATACTAAACTGGGTGGCAGTGTGACATGCGAAGAGGACGTTAGGAGAATACAGGGAGACTTGGATAGGCTGGGTGAGTGGGCAGATGTCATTCAATGTGAATAAATGTGAAGTTATCCACTTTGGAAGCAGGAACAAGAGGGCAGAGTATTGTCTGAACGGTGTAGAGTTAGGTAAGAGAGAAATGCAAAGAGACCTAGGAGTCCTAGTTCACCAGTCAATGAAGGTGAATGAGCAAGTGCAACAGGCAGTGAAGAGGGCAAATGGAATGTTGGCCTTTGTTACAAGGGGAATTGAATACAAGAGCAAGGATGTCCTTTTGCATTTGTACAGGGCCCTGGTGAGACCACACCTGGAATATTGTGTACAGTTTTGGTCTCCAGGTTTAAGGAAGGACATTCTGGCAGTTGAGGAAGTGCAGCGTAGATTCACTAGGTTGATTCCTGGGATGGCAGGGCTGTCTTAAGCAGAGAGATTGGAGAGATTGGGCTTGTACACGCTGGAATTGAGGAGATTGAGAGGGGATCTGATTGGAACGTTTAAGATAATTAAAGGATTTGATAGGATTGAGGCAGGAAATATGTTCCAGATGTTGGGAGAGTCCAGTACCAGAGGGCATGGATTGAGAATAAGAGGTCAGTTATTTAAAACAGAGTTGAGGAAGAGCTTCTTCTCCCAGAGAGTTGTGCAGGTGTGGAATGCACTACCTCAGAAGACGGTGGAGGCCAATTCTCTGGATGCTTTCAAGAAGGAGCTAGATAGATATCTGATGGATAGGGGAATCAAGGGATATGGGGACAAGGCAGGGACTGGGTATTGATAGTGAATGATCAGCCATGATCTCAGAATGGCGGTGCAGACTCGAGGGGCCGAATGGTCTACTTCTGCACCTATTGTCTATTGTTCCACCAGCATTTTGTGTGTGTTGCTTTGTTTTATAGATTTTTTTACATGTTAGGACTTTTGCACAGGACTGTATGACAGTGGGAGAGGGTTTCACACAGACGCATGAAAATGCAAGGGATGGAGGGATAAGGATCATAGAATCAGAACCAGGTTTAATATCACAGGCATTTGTTGTTTTGCGGCAGTAGTACAGTACAATACATGGTAAAAAAAAACTGTAAAAATCACTACATATAAAATATACAAATATCTATAAATAGTGCAAGAAGAGAGGGATGACGCCTTCTTGAGGCTCTGCCGTTTGAAAGTGCCCTGGGTGCTGGGGAGGTCAGTGCCCATGATGGAGCTCGCTGAGTTTACTCGTTCCCGATATTGTGCAGTCGGAAGCGGTTTAATTTAATTTTGCATTGTGATTGCCACAGGCACCTTAGGCTGAGGGGCCTGTTCCTGTGCTGTGCCGTGAATGAACTGTGTATGCTCGGGTTGAAAGTGTTTAATTCAGGGCTCTGGAGTTGAGCAACTGCGCGACTCCTCCCACCGACCGGCTGCTCGGCCACCGTCCGCCCGATGAAGGCGGGAATCGGAGGCTGGGTCCGGTGGGACACCCGCTGCCATGTCGGAAGCGAGAGGTGCGGGAAAAGCGGGGCCCAGCCCTACCCCTCACCTTCCCGGGTCCCGGCACCCAGCACCTCCCCTCCCCCTCACCTTCCCGGGTCCCGGCACCCAGCACCTCCCCTACCCCTCACCTTCCCGGGTCCCGGCACCCAGCACCTCCCCTACCCCTCACCTTCCCGGGTCCCGGCACCCAGCACCTCCCCTCCCCCTCACCTTCCCGGGTCCCGGCACCCAGCACCTCCCCTCCCCCTCACCTTCCCGGGTCCCGGCACCCAGCACCTCCCCTCCCCCTCACCTTCCCGGGTCCCGGCACCCAGCACCTCCCCTCCCCCTCACCTTCCCGGGTCCCGGCACCCAGCACCTCCCCTCCCCCTCACCTTCCCGGGTCCCGGCACCCAGCACCTCCCCTCCACTACACCCCTACCCCTCCCCCTCACCTTCCCGGGTCCCGGCACCCAGCACCTCCCCTCCCCCTCACCTTCCCGGGTCCCGGCACCCAGCACCTCCCCTCCCCCTCACCTTCCCGGGTCCCGGCACCCAGCACCTCCCCTCCCCCTCACCTTCCCGGGTCCCGGCACCCACTACCTCCCCTCCACTACACCCCTACCCCTCCCCCTCACCTTCCCGGGTCCCGGCACCCAGCACCTCCCCTCCCCCTCACCTTCCCGGGTCCCGGCACCCAGCACCTCCCCTCCACTACACCCCTACCCCTCCCCCTCACCTTCCCGGGTCCCGGCACCCAGCACCTCCCCTCCCCCTCACCTTCCCGGGTCCCGGCACCCAGCACCTCCCCTCCACTACACCCCTACCCCTCCCCCTCACCTTCCCGGGTCCCGGCACCCAGCACCTCCCCTCCCCCTCACCTTCCCGGGTCCCGGCACCCAGCACCTCCCCTCCCCCTCACCTTCCCGGGTCCCGGCACCCAGCACCTCCCCTCCCCCTCACCTTCCCGGGTCCCGGCACCCAGCCCCTCCCCTCCACTACACCTCTCCCCCTCCCCCTCACCTTCCCGGGTCCCGGCACCCAGCACCTCCCCTCCCCCTCACCTTCCCGGGTCCCGGCACCCAGCACCTCCCCTCCACTACACCCCTACCCCTCCCCCTCACCTTCCCGGGTCCCGGCACCCAGCACCTCCCCTCCACTACACCCCTACCCTTCCCGGGTCCCGGCACCCAGCACCTCCCCTCCACTACACCCCTACCCCTCCCCCTCACCTTCCCGGGTCCCAGCACCTCCCCTCCACTACACCCCCGGGTCCCGGCACCCAGCACCTCCCCTCCACTACACCCCTACCCCTCCCCCTCACCTTCCCGAGTCCCAGCACCCAGCACCTCCCCTCCACTACACCCCTACCCCTCCCCCTCACCTTCCCGAGTCCCAGCACCCAGCACCTCCCCTCCACTACACCCCTACCCCTCCCCCTCACCTTCCCGGGTCCCGGCACCCAGCACCTCCCTCCCGCTGACCCACCACGTATTTACCATCTCCTCCTTCTGCTTCCCAGCCTCCCCTTCCTTAACCTTCACCTCCCCTCCACTACACCACTCCACCTCCCCCTCCACTACACCCCACCCCTCCCCCTCACCTTCCCTCTTCCCAAGTTCCCCTCTCCTCACCTCTTGCACTCCCACTTGCTCCCTCAAGACTTGCCCAAGCCACCCACTTACCTTGGCCCTGTGTGACACCATCCACCCCTACCTCTCCCCCCCCCCCCCAAATCTCTTCTAACGGCCTCCTGTGTTTTTGCAGAGCTGGCTGAGGCTGTGGAGGAGCTCAACGCCCAGTTGCTGAGGTTCCAAGAGAATCTGCAGAAGGTCACCGAGTTCCAGGTCTCTCTCCTCCGTGTCAACAAACTGATGGTAAGAGATGGGTATCCGGGGAAAGTGGGCAGGGGGGAATATTCGGCCAGTGAAATCCAACAGGATACTACTGTCAGAATCAATGGCATTGCTGCTTTCTCAATGTTTACGATCTCTCTGCGTCTCTGTCTGTCTCCCTGTCGGCCTCAAACTTCCCAGTAGTCCTTAGAGACGTTTACCAGACCAGGGATTGAGGTGAAGGTAATTAAAGAGTTTCGTAAAGGAATAATGAGGCTGTGCCTCTCGGTCCAGCATGCTAAGTACCACAGGCAGTAAATGAGGAACTTTGGTTTGGGGTGCAGCGAGGGTGTGAGGGCCTCGGTTAGACAGAGTTCACCATCGATTTTGCATCCTAGATGACTAGATACACGAGCCTGGGCAGTAGGATATAGAGAGTGAGCTGTTGCCCACGTAGCAAGCTCCGCTCTCCACGTGTCTGATGAACCCAAAGGAACGGCAGAGACTGACACAGTTTGGCACCAGAAATGTCGCAGGAGTTGCCAGTCAGTGTTGAACTCAATGTAAGTCTGCCTTAGGGACTCCAGCTCCAGGTTTTTCCCACCGGGTATACTCCCTACCCCGTGAGTGGGTATAGTCGTAAGGCAGCGGAGGTTTGAGATCAGAGTTTTCCTTCTAGATGGAGTGCCAACCACGGCTGATGTGTCCCATCTGCCCTGAAGCGACTGGTTTTAAGGAGCCTGTAACAAATGTTGCCCCTTCAGTCAGTAGAAACTATTCCGCCAGGCTTAGTAGCTAAACCACACGTGAAGGCCAAGAGCTGGACTTGGTTGGCAGAGGCTATTTGAGGCGCACGCCATTGGAAGTATCTATTGATAGTGGGAGCTTATTTCCACCCCCCCCCACCTGCTACAGAAACCTTAAAGAACCTTAAGCTATTGGAGGTATATCTACAGATATTGATCTAGAGACTTTAGTTCAAATCCAATAGTAGCTGGGGAATTTAATTCTATTGCAGTAAGTAGATCTCAAATAAAATGCTGGTATTAATGACTGTGAAACCTTGATCCAGGAACCCCTGGTTCCTTCATGGTCTCCAGCAATAGGAAATCTGCTGTGCTTTGACCTGTGGGAGATCTCTAACCCCCACAAACCACTGGGATAGGGCACTAAACGCCGACCTTCTTGCATCATTATCCTCAGAATAGGGTTTATTGTCCCTGACGTATGTCGTAAAATTTGTAGATTAACAGTAGTTGTGGAGTACATTAAAAAATCACTGTGTTACAATAAGAAATATTTTAAAAATAAACGAGTGGAGAGAGAAAGCACAATAGTGATTCTCAAAATGCTTGAAGAACTCAGCAGATCAGGCAGACTGGAATAAATATTTCGGGTTGAGACTCATCACTGTTTATTCCTCTCTATGGATGCTGCCTGACTTGCTGAGTTCCTCCAGAGTACTTGTATTACTCTGGGTGTGGAAATGGTTGTTGGGATGGGTGCAGTGGGTAGTGCTTGTCGCTCTCACTTTCAGCTTCCACCGCTGGCTAACAGTCTCGCGAAAAGGACAGCTGTATGTGCAGGTCTCACATCGCCTCTCTGACAGCAAGCCTCAAGTAGTGCCTCCTTGATGACGACACAGACTTTCGGACTCAGGCTGAACTACAGAGGACAGGGAGGTCTGGCCCCTGCACACGTAGCACGTAGGCCCACTAGTGTGTGGGCACGCCCTGGTGCTCATGAACCTGGTCCCCAGCTATGGGTAAATAGCCCCACTGCCTTGTGGGCAGCCTCGGGAGAGACGAAGGCTACGGGAGTAAACCCAGACAGCAAGTCCAGAGTGGAGACCCTCAGGCAGCTGGACATCATTGAACGTCCTTCCGGCAGCTCCTGCAGCTGAGCTGATGCCAAACGTATCGCTTTGCAAACTTTCCTTTGGGCCACGCTGTTGAGGCTGAGAATGGAATCTTAACAACTGGGCATCTCAGGATCTCCATACCTTCCCCCCAGGCTTGTGATGGTGATGGTCCTTCGAGAAAGACGGATGTCAAGCATCTGCAGAACCTCTTGTGATTAGCAAAATAATGAGTAGTTCATGTGTTCGTAGACCATTCAGAAATCTGATGGCGGAGAGGAAGAAGCTGTTCCTAGAACACTGAGGGGGGGTGTGTCTTCAGGCTCCTGTCCCTCCTCCCTGATGAGAAGAGTTGCTTCAAAAGGGTGGTGAACGTGTGGAATATCAACTGTGGAAGGCCAAGAGGATGAATACATTTAAGTGAGAGGTAGACAGATTTCTGTGCACAAGGAGTACGAGGGCAAAGTGGTAATGTTGCTTTGAGGAAGAGCATCAGCCGTTCACTGAATCACTATTTTATTTTTGTTTTCACAGTGCTTCTGGATGGAAAATACACACAAGTTAATAAAGCATCGCTCACTGATGTTTCAGACACCGCCTACCCTGAATCAGCCCAGGAAATGATTCCAGATGTGTTCTGGTCCCCCACCCCCCCCCCCCCATCCAGACCTTCCGGCTGGTCCCATCTGAAGATTGTAACTCTTTTCATTCCCAAGCTTTGGATTCTCCACTGGGGAGGTACACTGGCTGGTCCCTCCTAAGCCATGACATGCTGGAGTGCTGGCAGGCACGGAGAAACATCGTCGGACTTGTGAAGCTGCGGACAAAACCAGCTGAAACCAACCCCCCCCCCACCCCCGAATGGCTTGCAGGCTTTCTTTTAACCTGATGTTAAGTGTCTATCTGTCAGCTCTCTCTTACTACTTAAATAAACGGAGTGATATCTCTTTCTGTCTGCCGCAGCCCTGTTGACTGAATGTAGGTGTTGCCAGTGTTTAATGCACATCCCTAATTACCCCTGAAATATACAGCTTGCTGTGGCTTCAGTCAAGTCTAGGCCAGGCCAGGCACCTCCTCCTATAAAGGAGTTAGTGAAGCTGGTGGGTTTTGTGACTGGCTTGTAGGGGACTTTTGCCACATTAAGATCATAAAACATAGGAATAGAATTAGACCATTTGGCCCATTGAGTCTGCTCCGCCATTCCATCGTGTCTGTTTTATTCTAGCTCTCTCCCCCGTTCTCCTGCCTTCTCCCCATAACCTTTGACGCCCTGGCTAACCAAAACCTAACAACCTCCCTCTTAAATACACCCAATCACTCGGCCTCCACAGACATCTGAGGCAATAAGTTCCACAGATTCATCAAATTCTGGCTGAAGAAATTCCCTCTCATTTCTGTTCTAAAGGGATGTCCTTGTATTCTGAGGCTATGGCCTCTGGTCCTAGACTCTCCCACTAAAGGAAACATCCATTGTGTCCATGGGGTTCAGTGTTGATCACTGTAGGACCAATGTGTCTGTATTCACGGGGATTTTTCACGGAAACATATCCCTATCATTGGAATCAGTGTGGGGCCCAATGTATCCCCCTCCACGTTCCACTCTGCCATTCCATCTTCTGCGGGGCGAGGCTGTCTGCTGTACATTGGCTACTGTTGTAGAGATTAGAGAAATTAGCTTCGTTTGTCGCAAGTTACATCAAAAGCATACAGTTAATGTTTAGTTTTGCATCAGTGACCAACATGGTCTGAGGATGTGCTGGGGCCAACATAGCATGCCCAGAACACACTGGCCCTAACCCTGCGAGTGCGGGAGGAAATCAAAGTGCCCAGAGGAAACTGGGGAGAACGTACAACACCCACGTAGTGGTGGAAATCGGTGAAGTGTGCTAACTGCTACGCCCGATTGCATTCCCTCTGGAACCTCATCCTCATCTGCAGCCCTGGCAATCAGTCCCAGTGGACCTGTGTACAGGAGTTCCTCACCTATTCAATGGGGGCTTGGTGTCATCGCCATTGCCCTGACTAAGGGAGGTTTGCATTCCAGGCGCTGAGAGATTGGGAGGGAGTCACCTCAGTCTCACGATCCATGGCAATCTGGTGAGCCATGTGAAAGACCATATGATAAAGCCCTGGGCTAGAGGTGAGGTGCAGTGGTGGTGAGCTGCTGGAACTCGATGGCTGAAGATTGAAGAAGTGATCCATCACTTGAAGACTTTGACTTGTGGGGACTCTAGACCGAGTCAGTGGGACAGGTACAGAATGAGAGAAATGCCCAACAACTGGAGATGGATGGGAAGGATGCTGCAGCTGCTTTCAATGGGACATCCTCAAATGGCTTTAAAATCTAATCTCAAATCAACATTGTTTAAAGTACTGATGATAACTGTTTTGGGGAGTTAATTGTGCATCTGTTATCTAGTTGCCTTCTGAGAGTACAATCACATTTATTATCACTGATGTATGTTGGATCTAGTTTTGTGACGGCAGTACAGTGTAATACATTAAAAATACTGTAAATTACAAGAATAAACAGGTAGTGTAAAAAGTGAGGTATTTTACATGGATTCACTGTCCATTCAGAAATCTGATGGCAGGGAGGAAGATGCTGTTCGTTGAACGTTGAGTATGGATCTTCAGGTTTTTGTACTTCCTCCTTGATGGTAGTAATAAGAAGAGGGAATTGTTGGGTGATGAAGGTCCTTGAGGCCTCACCCATTGAAGATGTCCTTGGTGGGGAGGTTAGTGGCCATGATGGAGCTGGCTGAGACAATAAGGGCTGTTGTGTGTTCTCCCAGCTGAAGTCTACAATCATTTCCTTGGTCTTACTGATGTCGTGCAAGGTTGCGATGCCATTCAACCTGTTGATAAATCTCACGTCTGGCTTTCCTGTGCTGTTAGCTTAGGTTAGCAGATCTGTAGCACACTGTCCTTCTGGGCCTGGCCAAGATGGACAATCTCAGGTGGGGTTCTACCTCAAACCCTCTGCCACATACTAGTCTGGAAAATGCAGCCTGAAAAGGTGGTGGGTTGCATACTTGACACCAAGGGCAAGAGAGTGCAGTGCATGGGTATTGGTGAGAACCCTTGGCATTTAATGGGCACCCAAGGATGATAATGACATTGGAGCACACAATGAAAGGCAAAGGAAGCATTGGAATTCATGGCACAAGACACATTGATGCCCATGGTGAGGGACATTGGCATCCATAATGAGGGGGCTTATTGAAATAGTGAAGGAAACATGGATGCCCAGGGCAAAAGGCACATCAGTAAGATGGTAAAGGACCTTGGTAGCCATGGTGATGAGTGTTGCAGGTGTGGTTTGTAACAGAATGAGACAAGAACAGGTGGATTATAAGTGATGAAAAAGACATGACGAGACTACACAGTGAGTGGGCACATGGAATCAAACAGGGTTAATGATAATGAAACGTGTTACCTAAAATTCTAAATAGTAAGAAAATGGAACTCTGAGATGCAGAGGGAACTGGATGCCTTGGTTAGAATGTAGGCATGGTAAGTAATTAAGAAAGCCCAGACAATGTTGCCATGTTAGGAGAAATTAGGAGAATTGAATACAAACTAGTGAGAATGTGCACCAGTTATACATAGAATTGCAGAAACCATGTAGTCATTGAGTTATAGGCACATAATTTGGCTCAAATTGTCATTACTGCATAAATTGCCTGTGTTTGGCCCATATCACTCTAAACCTTTCCAATCCATGTACCCGTCCAAATGTCTGAAATGTTGTAATTTACCATCTCCTGCACTCCCCCTGGTAGCTTGATCTTGTGTACGGAAAAACTTACCCCTCAGTCTCCTTTATATCCTTCCCATCTTGCCTTAATCCTATTTTCCACCTACGCTCTGTCCGCCAGAGAAAGCAGGATCTCCCAGTGGCCACACATTTTAATTCCACATCCCATTCCCGTTCTGATATGTCTATCCATGGCCTCCTCAACTGTCAACATAAAGCCACACTCAGGTTGGAGGAACAACACCTTATATTCCTTCTGGTTAGCCTCCAACTTGATGGCATGACCATTGAGTTCTCTAACTTCTGTTAATGCCCCTCCTCCCCTTCTTACCCCATCCCTGATTTATTTATTCCCCCCCTTTTTTTCTCTCTCTGCCCATCACTCTGTTTGTTCTCCATCTCCCTCTGGTACTCCCCTCCCCCTTTCTTTCTCCCTAGGCCTCCTGTCTCATGATCCTTTCCCTTCTCCAGCTCTGTATCCATTTTGCCAATCGTCTTTCCAGCTCTTAGCTTCACCCCACCCCCTCCTGTTTTATCCTGTCATTTTGGATTTCCCCCTCCCACTTTCAAATCTCTTACTATCTTTTCTTTCAGTTGGTCCTGACAAAGGGTCTTGGCCCGAAACGTCGACAGTGCTTCTTCCTATAGATGCTGCCTGGCCTGCTGCATTCCACCAGCATTTTGTGTGTGTTCCCTCTATTTTTAGAGTCCCTTTTATGGGAAAGAGACTGTGACCTTAATCATCTTTCCCATGGTTTTATAAATATAAGATTACCCCTCAGCCAACTGGGAACAGATCCATAAAAAGTTGGTTGTATGGATTCAGAATTGGTTTGCCCACAGAAAGCAAAGGATGGTAATAGAGAGTGTATTCGTCTTGCAGTTCGGTGACTAGTGGTCACTGACTTTGAAGTGAGTCTGTGCTGGGACCCCTGGTCTTTGTAAACCTTTTATTAATGACGTGAATGAGAAAGTAGAGGCTTGGGTTGATTACTTTGCAGATGATAGAGGTTGCAGGTGTTGTGGATAGGGTTGCAAAGGGATATGGACAGGATGCAGAGCTGGGCAGAGAAATGGCAGATAGAGCTCAATCAAGAGAAGTGTTAAGTGATGCACTTCAGAAGTTTGAAATTGAATCCTTCAAAATTGCCATGCAAGTTGATAGGGTGGCTAAGAATGTGCGTCGTGTGCTGGCCTTCCTCAGTTGGGAGATTGACCTCGAGCGTTGAGGTACTGTTGAGCTCTGCAAAACTCTGGTTAGGCCACACTTATTTCGGGTTACCTCATTGTAAGAGGGATGTGGAAGTTTCAGGGAGGGCGCAGAGGAGAATTACCAGAGTGCTGCCTGGACCTCATGAGGAAAGGGTGAGTGAGCTCGGGCTTTTTGGAACATTGGACGATGAAAGGTGACTTGATGGAAGTGTATAAGATCATAAGAGGCATAGATAGAGTGGACCACCAGCACCTTTTTCTTGGGGTGGCAACGACAAATACCAGGGGACATACATTTGAGAGGAATGGAGGAAAGTTTTGGGGAGATGTCAGAGGTAGGTTTTTAACACAGAGATACCTGGAATGGAAAGCAGGGAGTGGAGGTGGAGGCAGATACAACAGGCACAAGAATGTGAAAAAAATGGAAGATAATGGGCTGTATTGGAAGGAAGGGTTAGATTGATCATAGGGTATGTTAATGTAAGGTGGCAGAACATCATGGGCTGAAGGGTTGTAATGTGCAGTGCTGTTCCACGTTCCTTGTAGCCCAAGCCCTTCAGTCCTGGCAACATCTTGTGAAAGCTTTCTGCACCCTGTCTAGCTTAATCACATCAGTCCTCTAGGTCACCTCTTCATAAAACTTAATTAGATTCAAGAGACACGATTTCCCAGGCACAAAAACACTCTGACAATCAGTTCCTGCCTTTCACAGTACGGAGAGATCCTGTGACTCGGAATTCACTCCAGTAACTATTCCACCGCTGATGATTGGCTCAGCAGCCTGTAGGTTCCTGGCTTGTGTTTGGAGCTCTTTGTAGATAATCTCACAGTAGCCACAGTCTTCCAGTACCTCACCCAAAAACCTGCCAGGGTCCCAGTAATTTCTTCCCTTTTCTCCCACATCTTCCCACATACTTGGGCCTCTGGAATTTCTCCACCTTTATGGAGCTCAAAATGAGCAACAGAGAGAGAATGGTGGATGCATGGAATGCGCTGCCAGGGATGGTGGTAAAGGCAGATACATCAGAGACAATTAAGAGATTCCTAGATAGGCTCATGGTTGAAAGGAAAATGGAGGGCGATGTGGAAGGGAAGGGTTAGACTGAACTTGGAGTAGGTTAAAGGGTCAGTACAACATCACAGGCCAAAGGCTTTAGTATTCTATGTTCTAACACCTAGTCTAGTAATATCAATATGTTTCAGGATATCACTGTTCCCTTCATTGAACTTACTAAATTCCATAACCACCTTCATGGTAAGTACAAACGAGAAATATTTCCACATGTAGACAACCACACTGATCCTTAACGAGGCCTATTCTTTCCCTCGTTACCTTCTGTTGCTCTAAATTTAGTTTCTTTTTGAATCCTCCTTTCCTGCCGAGGTAACTTGTTTCTCCTTTTTCAAACTCAAAACTGCTAAGTCAAAGTAAAATTATTATCTGAGAAACTATCTACAGTATGTTACATACTGTATATTGCCTTGAGATCAATTTTCTTTCAGACACTTACAGGAAAATAAAGAAACACAGTTTATGAAAATTGACAAGCTGCCAATGTGCAAGAGAAGACAAAGAGTGCAAAAATAAACTACTGAGAACATGATTTGTAAAACGAGGTTGAGTTGTTGGATGTGATGTTATCTACACTAGTTCAGGAGCCTGATGGTTCCTGAACCTTGTGATGTGGGACCTAAGCTTTCTGTACCTTCTGCTCATGGCCTGGATGGTGGGTTGGGGCCCTTGTTGATGGATGCTGCTTTCTTGTGGTAATGATGGTGGCGGGCTTTTCCTGTGATGGACTGGGTTGTATCCACCACCCTGCAGATATTTCCATTCCTGGGCATTGGTGCTTTCAACCAGACCATGATGCAATCAATCAGGATACTCACCTCACCAATTTTGTCCTTCCTGATTCCATTCTAAGTGTAAATGGTTGCCATGGTTAGCCTGAAGCTATTACTGCACAAGGGCGTTGGAGTTCGATCCCAGCGTCCTCAGTAAGGAGTCTCTCTATGTCCTCCCCTCTCCATGGAATGGGTTTTCCCTGGTCACTCTGGTTTCCTCCCACAGTCCAAAGACGTACCAATTAGGGTAGGCTAATTGGTCATTGTAAATTGTCCTGTGATTAGGTTAGGGTAAAAATGGGGCTGTCAGGTGGTTGCTGGGCAGTGCAGCTTGAAGGGCCTATTCCTCGCTGAGCGGAGGTGCAGCAGGCTCACTGGAATCCGTGCCTAAAGACCAGGCCCTCATGCCTTGGGCCTGGTCTTGCCAGGCTGGCCAACTCTCTCATTAATGCTGTTCCCTAGTGTGTGCTCCCCAGAGGATAAGCTGAATTACTTTTGGCCATGGGAGATAAGGAACTGCTGCGTGATTGTTCTTACAGGAAGTTGGCTCCAGGAGAACACTCGGACCTGTGTTACTATTATTTTGTGACAGTATGTCCTATTGTAACTATATGTGCTGTGCTCTGTGTGTGACTGTTGAAGGCCTCCTTTGGTCCTCATTACAGAAGTTGTGTCCAAAGGTACAGCAGAGGCCGATACTGTATGGTGCCAATTGGTGTTGAATTTAACATGGGTACGCCAGCTCCGGATTTTCCCTTGGGATTTACTCACAAAGCTTTCCCCGTGAGTGGGTATAGCCGCAAGGCAGCAGATGAGATCAGAGTTCTTCTAGAACTCTGCCAACCATGGCTCATATGCTGCAACTGTGTGTAACTGTATGCACTGTTTAGTCCTGGAGGAATGTTGTTTCATTTAGCCATTTGCACGTGTAATGTTGATGGCAATTAAACTTAAAACTTGAACTACTATGAGGTCACTGATGCTGATTGTGAGGGATAGTGGCACCCATGTGGCATAATGACGTGTATGATGTAAAGAATATTGACACCCAAATGTCAACATCCATGATGAAAGGATATTGGCACCCACTGTGAGGAGCGTTGTGGTGAACTACATTGCCAATGAGGGAACATTGCCACCTGTGAATAAGGGCTACTGATGCACATGAGGGGGCACTGACAGATCCTCTGAGGGACATTTACACTCATGAATGAGGGGTTATAATCCAGGTTTTGCTCTCTTCTTGCTGCTGTTGTCAGGAAGAAGGCACAGAAGCCTCAGGACCCACAACATTTAAGTTCAGAATGAGTTATTACCTCACATCCCCAGGCTCTTGAACCAGACAGCATAACATCAGACACCCCATCACTGAACTGTTCCCACAACCTCCGGACTTACTTTCAAGGACTCTACAGCTCATTTTCTCAATATTTATTGCTTAATTAGTATTATTATTTTCTCATTTTATATTTGTAGTTGGTTGTCCTTCACACATTGGTTGTTGTCTGTCCTATTGTCTTTAATTCTATTTTAATTATTGTGAGTGCCCGCAAGAAAATGATTCTCAGGGCTGTATATTAGTGACATATATGTACTTTGATCGTCAATTTACTTTGAACACTGACCCCAGCAGCATGTGTGTCTGACACATGTGAAGGAGCATGGACAGATTTTTTTGAGGGACACTACACTGATAGTGATGTTCAACTTTGGCACCTATGCCGAGGGACCTTTGACACTCGTGAATGAGGGACACCGACGCACACGCCGGGACAGGAGAAAATAATCTGCAGATGCTGGAAGTCCGAGCAACGCACACAAAATGCCGGGGGAGATCAGCAGGCCGGGCAATATCTGTCGAAAAGACCCTTCAGCAGGATTTCGGCCCGAACTGTCGACTGTTTACTCGGCTGCCCGGCCTGCCGAGTTCCTCTGGCATTTTGTGCGGGAAAGAAGAAGCGCGATTCCGGTCACGGAGAGCAGCGGGGCGTGTCTTTGATGCACCTGAAGGGCGGGGTAAGCGGCCACTCAGGCCCGGGTGAGTGGGCGGGACCCGCGGCGGCGTCAACAAATGGGCGGGAGTTGAGCTGCGTGAGTGCGTCACAGAGGGACGCATGGGCGTGGCTAGGCTGCCGTTGCGGAGAGTTTTTTTCAATTTGAGCGGTGGGGGAGAGAAGTTTGCGATCCGGAGGAATTCCGCCATCACGGATTTCTTGTGGGACAAGCACACTGGGCTGGCTGCGAAGACGGTGAGGAGGAGGGTTGGAAGACGGCGTGCAAGTAGATTGGTAGGGGGCGGGTGGCGGAGCAACGAACCGAGGGCCCGCTCCCGGGCTCGGCGAAGAGACAAGATGGCGGTGGCACTACCAAATGGCCGCCGCGGCAGATTTGGCTCGGCTCGACCGAGACCCGTACCCTTGCCCCCACGGTTTGTGGCCGAACCGCGCTCGCTGTATTTAGAGAGAGAATGTATCGCTTGAAAGTGGCTGTGAGGCGATTCGTAGTCTTTTTTTTTGGTGGGGGGAGGGGTGATAGTGGGGGAGGTGGAGGTGTTGTTGCGCGTGTGCAGAGCGTTGTGTCTGCTGGGAGTTGTAGTTCCTTTGGAGGCGTTGCCCGGATGGTGGGGAAAGCAAAAGAGTCTTGGGGAACCTTTACGACCCCAGAACTCATCGTGGAGCGTGGGTGAGTAGGCCCAGCTCATTTTCAGAAAAAGACGCGTGTAGGTACTGCGAATCTCAAAATAGTCTCCAACACGCCGGGCAGCAGCAGTGGAGAGAAGACAATGTTTGAGGTCAATGCATTATCTAGATGATAATGACATTCATCAACTGAAGGCAAATATTGCGTTAAAGAGAGTATCCCATACCCTTTAAAGTTGGCTTTGTCTACAGACATTGTCATACATCGCTCCCTTGGCATATCCTATGCCTATGGTGCTCAGCGGCCGACTGTTGACAGTGCGTAATTTGTTCTATGTTGTCTTCATTGACCTAAATCTAGGGTATTTCGCCACCTCTGTCTCAGCAACATCCTTTTAAGTTTTGGAGCTCATGATTGCGTTGGGACTTGTTTCTGATTTGGAAAAATGTCTACTCTGGAATTGAATCTGCTGGAAGGTAGTGGAACTCAGCAAGTCAAGCAGCATCTATGGAGGAGAATTAGCAGACAATGAGACAATGTTTTGGGCAGAAACCTTTCAGGACTCCCAAAATGTCAACTGTTTATTCATTTCCAAAAATGCTTGCTGAATTCCTCCAGCATTTTGTGTTGCTTTGAATTTCCAGCATCTATAGAATCTCTTGGTGTTTGGGTGATAGTGACCTACATTGTAACCAGCCTGCCCCACTGTGGTGTATTATTGGTAATCAAACTGAGATGTGTTTTCCAGTTGCTTCCCAAACCCATTACCTCATGTGTTACCCACAAATAGCTTTAGATCTGTTGCACTGTTCTGAGCAAACTGGTAACAATCCCAACAATATGGTTATTCTGAAGCCATTGAGTCAACTGATAAATCATATTATAAAATATAAATTCTAATCATTCCTAACAATCATATAAAAATGGAACCCACTATATTCAGCCCTTTAAGTCTATTCCACCATTCAGTGTGATCTTAAGACGGTACACACACAAATTTTGTTGCAAGCAGCATGCAGTGCTACCTTTTGATTCTTTAAGCTACAAATTTCAGGGATCTGGCAAAACAGGTGATGTTATGTTTGATAATATAAGAGCCTTTGAGATCAAGCAAGAGGTATTTAAATGTGATGCTGAAAACGGCAACTTTTAAGTATTTTCAAACCTAATAAAAACTCATTGAAATTCTTGAAAAGGCAAACATTCCTGAACCTTCCTTTCAACTAATGAACAATTTTCTTTTAAGACTAGCCAAGTTCAGGTCATTTGAAAAAACCTGCTAAGTTCATAAAGTATGCATGTAGTGTAACATTAGACGCACTGAATCTGGAAATGTTACAGTAGATTGATTTGGATCATTTTTAAATGCAATTGAGTGATTTACAAAGCAGTTCAATTTAGAGGCAAAAATTTTGTTACTTTAAGAGCTGAGCTAGAAAATATTGGAAGGTCAGCTAGTGACATAAAAATCTGGTTAATAAGATTCTGAAACTGGAATTCCATTCTTAAAACTTAATTGCCATTGCTAGATTCTTCAGACAATGTTAACAGTATTATCATCACATTTGTGTCATTGTTTTCACTTGGTTAATTGCAGGAGTAGACTTAATGAGTGATGATACGTGCATAGCTCTCAAATCAACCAATAGGAGGCAGATAAAAATATTTTAACAGTGCAGCAACAAAAGTCTCACTGAGAGTAAAGTTTATTTTCGTGAATATTTACTAGAACTTATCGCATTTGTATTTCTTCTGCTATAGGTGAGGTACAGTATTATTTAGAAATAATATATTTCAATTGTCTTTAACAGTTTTTCAAAAATAATTTATTTGAATCTGTTAGTAAAACAATGAATATGCATAAGTTAGCAACAGGGTTTATCCTTTTTCCTTAAAGTCCATAATTATTGGTACTAATCCATTAATCAATGATCTCTGCTCAAAATTACCATGGTGTGTGACAGCATTTTTTTAAGAAGATTATTGCCAATTTGGTCTCAAAAAATATTTGCTACCCCTGCTGTATAAGAGTCAAGAGAGACATTCAGCATGGAAACAGACCTTGAGTTTACTGAGCCCTTATTAACCATTAAATGCCCGTTTTACGCTAATTCTGCATTAATCCATTTTCTTTCTTTTCTCCGTGTTGCCTGTGCCCCTCGCACTTTTGGGAGAATTCATAACAGCCAATTAACCCCGATGATGTGCATATCTTTGGGATGTGGGAGTAACAGCACAGTCACAGGAGAGTGTGCAAATTCCATGCAAGCAGCACTCAGGGTCAGAATTGATACATAGCTGTGGTGCTGTGAGGCAGTCTAGTTATTACCTGTGCTGCTCCTGCAATTTGCCACCTTTACTGCTTTCTGCACCAAAGACTTGCATGCAGTGACTGGTGTACAGGGGCACGACGGGGTCCTATGTGCATCAGCATTCCCACTGCACTATTTTTTAAGTCAACCTCATTACGATTGATCTACTCAAGTGGATATCTTCTCATTTTCCCACATTACTATTGCAGCTGTCAGGATGCTCCACACTTGATCAACTTGGCTCAGTCACCTTGAAGTTTCTGCATCACCTTTGACCCAAAACCATGTGTCCTTTTCTTGCACAAATACTGCTTGCCCCACTCAGTTCTTCCAGCAGATTTTGTTTTATCTATTGTTTCCTATCTAGCCACTGATAACCAATTCTTGCCACTATATTACACAAAATACGTGCATTAACAACTTATACAACGTACTGGACAGTCAGGTCATTTCTGTCGATCTTCCTATTGATCTGGAAACTCACTCTTGCTTGCCCGTTGTGTACTGAGTGTTTTATTTATTTGGAGATATGGGCTCATTGAGCTCATGCCATCCAGTTACTTGAATGTGACTAATTAACCTGTATGTACTTGGAATGTGGGAGGTAACCAGATTGCTGGTGCCTTTGTAGTGTTATGCTAACTGCTGTGCTACTGTGCCACCCTGGTACAGTGACCTTGTTTTTTTAAAGTTCTTTTAAAAACAGTCTATGAATGTTTTCTGTAGAAGTTGGATACTCAAGTTCAATATTCCAGGTTGCTCATCAGCAATGCACAGGTTCATGAAGATAGGAATAGGAGGAGGTCATTCATCCCCTCTTGCCTCCATTTAGCAAACATGCAGATTGGCTCTGCTTGGCCACCTAGTAACAGAACACCCTCCTTTCTCTCTTGCAGATGCCTCGTTTGAGGCGATACCGCTCGTCAGACCGAGAGAGCCGGGAGAGTTACCATGATCGTTACCGGCGAAGTAGGCGAGGAAGGCGGAGATCGCGGTCAAGGAGCAGTGATAGAGACAGGCGACACAGGAATGAGAGTTACATCAGATCCAGAAGGTATTTATTTAGAGATACAGTGCAGAACATGCCCTTCTGGTCTAACAAGTCTCACCATAGTATGTGCTGTTTCCTACCTGTTCAGACCTTTAGCTTGGAACTTTGTCCCTTCTCTCCATCCTAAGTGTAGCTATGGAGAGATGGCATGTCAATTTATTGATCTATAGGAGCAATTCAGTTGGATTTAACAGATGTGGAGTGATCCAGCAAGGAAACTGGCTCTTGACCCTCTACATCCTGTCCTCACTATCAGATATCTACATATATACACACTTGTCCTGCTTTATCCCATTTCATTCTCCCCAAATTGCCATCAGCTAACTCTGGAGTCTGCCTCCTATCTGCACACTACAGCAGCTAATTAATCCACCATCCTGTGCATTTTTTGATGTAGAAGCAAGCAGGAGCACCCAGGGAACTCCTATTTACAAAGCTGAAGAGAAAGGTGATGTGCTTGGTAATCCAGATTGTAAATGTAGTCAGTGGACATTTAAGGATTTACCCAATTGTTATTTACTTTAAAGATGAGGTGCTTAAACTGGAATAAACTGTATAATTGTTTATTGATAGTTCAAAATAACACTTCATTTTCTCAATAATGATGTGGATGATAATTCCTTTTTGTAATCCTGATGTACAGATTTATAGGTATAGAACATTGTGTATACTGCAAGGCCTAGATAGAGTGGATGGGGAGAGAGTGTTTCCAGTAGTGGGGGAGTCTAGGACCAGAGGGCACAGCCTCAGAATAGAAGGATGTTCCTTTGGAACAGAGATGAGGAGGAATTTCTTTGTGTTTTTATTTTGTTTAGAAACAATGCGGAATAGGCCCTTTGAGCCACTCAGCCCATCAAACCCAACAGCCCCAGATTTAATTTCAACCTAATTATAGGACAATTTACAAACACCTATTAACGTACTAACTGGTACGTCTTTGGAATGTGAGAGAAAACCAACACATTTAACAAGGAGGATGTACATCCTTACAGAGGATCCTGGGATTGAACTCCCAGAGCCCTGAGTTGTAATATTGTGCTAACCACTACGCTACCGTGGTGCCTCTTTAGCCAGAGGGTGGTGAATCTGTGGAATTCATTGCCACAGACGGCTGTGGAGATCAAGTGTTTAGGTGTATTTAAAGTGGAGGTTGATAGGTTTTTGATTAGTAAGGCCATCACAGATTAAGGGGGAATAATAAATCAGCCATGATGGAATGGCAGAGCAGATCTGATGGGTCGGATTGCCTAATGCTGTTCCTGTGGTACATCTTGTGGTCTTCGCTGGGTCAGGATTGAACTTTCTGTGACTGTCTACTGTTTGGTGCTTCACTTGTTTTGGGGTGGGAGGAAATAAGGGTCATGATCTCCCGTGAAATAGTCTCGTGTTAGGACTGGTGACCTCTCCTCTTGCAACCTCCTGATTGGAGGTAATTTCTGGATTTGTTGCAGTGGTATCCTACCACACTGTGCGTCGTTTGGCTTTGAAGCTCACAGACACTGGTCAGGAAGGGTCACTATTTGGAGGCTGTTCCAGCTCTCCAACAGACAGGAAATTTGGGCTCATGAACATCTGCATGGAGCTGCTCAGTGACCGACATCCGCCCTCTATGGTGTGAAACAGATGGGCAGAAGTCTGTGAATTATAACTGGCTGTGCAAGTTGACGTATGAGTCACCAGGCAATTGCCTTCAGGCGAGCAGCTAACCAGTTACACTTGCCTGTTGCTTTTCTTCTCCCCATATTTGCAGTGTTACTGTTTAAAATTTTATTTAGAGGTAGAGCATGGTAACAGGCCCCTCCGGCCCAACACGCCCACGTTGTCCAATTACACCCGCGTGACCAATTAACCAGCTAACCTCTACATCTTTCCAAACTGGAGCTCCCAGAGGAATCCCACGTGGTCACGGGGAAAACGTACACACTGCTTACAGACGGTAGTAGGAATTGAACCCAAGTCACTGGCACTGTAATAGCATAATGCTAACATAAAATGAGTGCAACCTTCAAAGCAGAATTATTATCAAAGTACCTTGAGGATCAGTTTATCTCAGGCATTTACAGAAAAATAAAGAAATACAACAGCATTTTCAAAAAAAATCTAAATGTAAATAGATAAATAATCAGTATGCTAAACCAGATAAATTTTTTTAAAAATGCCAAGAACATGAGTTGTAAAGAGTGCTTAGATCTGAATCTGTAGGTGGAAGTGAGTGTAGTTATCCTCCCAGTTCAGGAACCAGATGGTTGTCAGGTAATAACTTCTCCTGAACTTGGTGCTATTCCTCTTGCTCAGTGGAAGTAGTGAGAAGAGACCATGGCCTGGGTCATCGGGGTCCTCTGCTGGATGCTGCTCTCTTGTAACAATGTTCCTCGTAGATGTGCTCAATGGTGGGGGGCGGGGTGTGTGCAAAGTGCTTTGCCTGCTGTGGTCTGGGCTGTATCCACCACTTTGTGTAGGCTAAGCTACAGAAAGAATCAGATGACTGTAGGCATCTTGCACTCAAAACTCCAACTTTAACACTCAATGTTGTGTTTAGTCCAAATAGGTTACTTCTGTGGGTCAGTATATTTACTTGCTGTCTCTTTTTGGTTTACGACAGTGAGAAGGGGCAGCATTTCACGCTAAGGCTGGTGTTACAACAGTGAGACCTGCCTTCTGGTGGTGCTGTCAGTAGTATGCAGAGTGCTTCTCTGCGCCAGATCCCTCATTCCCTCAACTCCCAAAGCTGTCTAAGGCGACGATGTGTGGTTAACTCATGACCAGTAGACTTATAAATGTAGACCATTTCCAACAGTAACAAGGATTCTTACTACTTTAGTGATTTAAAATTTCAAATAATATTTCAACTATAGTTCAATTTAGGATAATGTTTTCACCCATATTAAAATACGTGGCCCGAGTGGGTAGTGGAGGCAAATAGTCGCAGTATGTAAGTGTGTAGACAAGCATGTCGATAGTCAAGCTACAAAACAAAATGCAGGAAACAGGATGTGTTTATGGTTGGTGTGATGGTTCTGTGTGCTATCGAATTCTGGACTGTAGCATGTAGTGATCTCTAATGGAGAAACTGCAGGTGCTTGAAATCTGAAATTAAAATAGAAGCTTCTGGAAACTTCGACAGGTCATACAGCATTTGTAGAATGAGAAACAGATCTGAAAGGAAAACAGATTCTTGTCCTCTGATGCCAGGATCTCCAGAGGATTTCAAGCATTTTCTGTTTTGATCTCCATCAGAGCCCTCAGTGAGGACTAGTTGTTATTTTGTTGAACACACTGCGCCTGTGCATTAGCTGATGATTATATTTTTTATTATGTGCCGTGACGCTCATAATTTTATGATTTGTATTCAGTGCAC
Organism: Hypanus sabinus; assembly: GCF_030144855.1. Classification (NCBI taxonomy): domain Eukaryota; kingdom Metazoa; phylum Chordata; class Chondrichthyes; order Myliobatiformes; family Dasyatidae; genus Hypanus; species Hypanus sabinus. The sequence continues at coordinate 87,648,661 of NC_082714.1, forward strand.
ATGATGTGATAATTTTGTTTGCCAGTTTTTAAAAAACTGTCCCTGGAGCCTTGAGCACACTACAGCTTATGTTGATTTGTCCTTGTGTGTTGAAGTCCAGGGGATTAGGGTAAGGAAAGCAAGTAACTACAGTAGTTTCTTGACACCCCAAACCAGCAATCCAGTTAAATGCTGCAGTGTGAGGGCACTGCTTTGCACCTCAGAACATCTAGGGACGAGCTTAGCGAATCTCAAAGGCTATCTCTGACCTTGGCTTACTGACTGTCTGTTAATGTGCTGAAGAAGCCTGGCTGCAAGGTCATAAAACAACTGTGTGGTTGCTGGAAAGAGGGAGAGAGTTAGGGTGGAGGGCTGGAGAAGATGTACTTCAGCCACCTGCTTTACAACGCTTGGAATGTAAACCAGGTTGGGAGGGGGGAGTCTGCAATGATTAAAGGTGATAGATACTCAAATCACTGAGGAGTGTAGGACAAGTGGATAGCGGAGCACCACTCCTTATTGCACAGGTGCCCGTAGCTAGATGGATTAGCTTTGTACTCCAGTTTCCTCCCATGTTCAGGCCATGCTCTCTTCTCACAACTGCCAGAAGGTACAGGAGCCTTGGGTCCCACACCATCAGGTTCAGGCACAGTTTGATAAACTTCTATAAATGCACAATGAAGAGTGTCACAGCCTGGTAGGAACCATCAGTGCCAAAAAATGAAAAAGCTTACAAAAAGTGGAGAATATAGCCGAGTTCATCACAGGTGGGAAAAAAACTTGGTCACCATTGAGCATATCTACTCAAAGAGTGCTGCTACAAGAAGATCGCATCCAGCAGCAAGGACCCACACCATCCAGGTCATGCTGTCTTCTTGCTGCTGTCATCAGGTAGTCTGTACAGGAGTCTTGGGTCCCACACCACCAGGTTCACAAACAGTTATTACCCTTCAACCATCAGGATGCTGAACCAGCATGGATTGCTTCACTCACCGCAACACTGAACCTATCACTGAAGATAACCTGTGGACTCACTTTCAAGGACTTTATAACTTGTGTTTTCAGTTTTTTAAATTTTTATATTTGCACTGTTTCTCTTGGTACATTGGTTGTGTGTATTTTTTTCATTGATTCTTTAGTGTTTTTTTTGTTCCTCTGTGAATGCCCACAAGAAAATGTTTCTCAGGTTAGTAATTGGAGGCATATACTGTATGTACTTAATTTACTTTGAAAGTTGAAGTTAATACCTTAAAACTATCGGGATCCTGAACTGGTGTAGATAACTTAATTCGCATTTGAACTGGCATAGATAACTCATGTCTGAACTAATTCCACAATCTACAGATTTCCTTTCTTAGACTGTATAAAACTGAACTCCAGGTGCACTTCAAGGACCCCACAGCTCATGTTCTTAGTATTATTTCTTTTGATTTGCACAATCTTATCTCTTGCTCATTGGTTGTTTGTCAGTCTTTATGTATGTTTTATCATACATTCTATTGAATTTCCTGTAAATGCCCACAAGAAAATAAATCTCAAGGTGGTATATGATAACGTGCATACTTTGAGAACAAGTTGAGTTTGACTTTAACATTCTAAAAGATGTACAGCTTAGTGTCAGTAAGTTGTGGACATGTTATGTTGTAGCAACACTTAAGGGCTTCCTCAGCACATCCTTGCACTGTTAGTTGTTGACGCAAATGACACATTACACTGTATATTTCGATGTGACAAATAAAACTGTTCTCTTTTTAGCGAGGGTATCTGAGAGAATTTATTTCAGCTAGGAGATAGATTGAGTCTGGATTGCTCTGTTTAGTGGGGTGGTGGTGGCAGAAGCTTCAGCAATTAAAAGATTGAGAGGTATTGGTAGAGTAGAAGGCAATAAATGTTTTCTTTGTAACAGAGGTGTCTAAGACTATGGTATGTGTTAGAGGTTTAGCGTGGATCTGTAGTAATTGATATATATAGCATATTGCCAGAAGTGGGTGTTCATGCCCATCTAGTCATAAGCACTTGAGTCGCTCCACCAGGCCGCTGAACTTTTTTTGAGAGCATGTGCCTAAATTGGTGATAATCTTCCAAAAGATTTCCTCATGGGCCATGGTAATTTTCAGCAAAGATCATCAATAATGAATAACAATAATTATGGACTTTTTTTAAAGGCTAAAGATTGTATGTAAATAAACAGCAGGACTCATTAATTGTTTACCATTAACAAAAGTATATCAGAGACTGTTTGAAATGGGTGGTGGTATGTATGCACGGAGCAAGAATGACAACAGAGCAGTTGTAGTGGCACACAAGTGCAGACTGCCACACAGTCGCATTTTATTGAGTCATTTTAGCCACGTACGCACAGTGCAGCTTATAGTGCAGGAGATCTGAACTGGACCCTCTGAGATGAAAGCATGCGCACTAGAAACCGCATAAAAAGTGAGTACCTCCTGCATGTAGGAGGCCCAGTTGATTCACTGCGTGAATCAGTTTGCCACGTGCACTTGCTGTATTCTCACAATCGATCCGATACAGTTCAGGCAGGGTTTAAGGTGTTGAGGTGCAGCACTGCATTCTCCTGACCACCATTGCAATAGAAATGTCGAACTAGTATAAAATTTTCATGGGCACGATGAGCCAAAGAGCCTGTGTTTGTGCTGTACAATTGAAATGGCAATCCTTCTCCACCCCCACATCACCAGTTACTCCACTGCCAATCAGTTACTTTAATCCTGTCTACTGCTGTTTCATGCTGGGTCAGCCTGCTGCAAACTGCCTGCACCAACACCACTTAATCCATGTTTCTTCCCTCCTCTTGCCATGGTCACCCTGCAGCATCGAGAACTGTTCGTGCGACAGGCGACTGTACAACGAGAGGAGGTACTGCGATGCCTATCGAGGCAACTACAGCCGGGACCAAGGAGACAGCTACCATGAACCAGACTACTGCTCGCGCAACTCGTATGACTACCGGCGCTCGCAGGACCGCGGCAGGAGCTACAGGAGTCGGAAGAGCAGCAGACGTAAGCACAAACGGCGGCGCCATCGAAGCAGGTCATATAGCCGCTCTTCCTCGGTGAGTACTTCCTCCTCTCTACTTAGTATATCAGTGTCTTTTTGTTCTTACAGCCGACAAGATTGGGTAAGTAGAGCCATTTTTTTTTTCTTTTTCTTCTCATCCTTTATGGTTGTGTGGGGAGTTTTTAAGATGGAATCCTTACATGTGTCCCATGGGTTCAAGGGAACCCCTTCTGGGTACCGTGCAATCTCCAGGCCAGTGCAACGCGTCATTTTCTTCTGTTAGATTGGTCATGAACCAGGAGTACTGTTGATGTTGCATGTAGGACTGGGTTGGTTTGTTTCAATAAGCCATCTCCCCCTACCGATTTCCCCCCCACCCTCAAAATGGCTCTGAGTAGGAGGGTTTGCTTTGGACTGGGTTGGAAGTTGGTTATTCTTTCCCTCCAAGCCCCTTGAACAGAAATGTACAAACATCTGCCCACTTGTTCACCTTGACTGTTGTTGCCATGGGGAAGGGAACTGAGATTCCCATGAAAGTACTGTGTCTCGAGGGGTGCTTTTTCCACCCATTCCTGATGCTGTTTCAGGGTGCGTGTGTGTTTGTGCATGTGAGCATGTGTGCAACCTTGCAGTGAAGTGAACAATCTTATTGTGAGCTGAGCTTGAAGCAGGGTAACTGAAGCCAAAGCTTCCTGTGTGCTCATCTGCTCTTTTTACTTTTTCTTTGTTCCTTTCCTTCCTCCCTGCTCCCTCCCTTCACTGTCTGTACTAAGTTCGCTCCTCTCTCCTTTCTCGCATTCTTTTCTGCCCTCTGCCCCCTTTCTTGCTCTCTGCCCTTGAAATCAGGTGTTCATTTTCTCCTATTTTGTAACAGAATGAGGGGATGTTTTGATTAGTTTGTAACCCTCCCTGCCCCCACAACCCTACATTAATATTGTCCTCCCTGTTTGAATGGGCATTCTTTAAGACAAGCCACTTTGCTTTGCAAAGCTGAGGGTGTTCTTAAATGTGCAGAACTGTCTTCTAAAGAAGACAGATTGAGGATATAAGTCTCTGTGGCCGTTGTATTTGCTGTGATGAAATAGGATCTCAGCTATATTAGAAGCGGGGGGCCTGTTTAACATTGGCAGTTAATGCACTGTGCAGTACTGCTGACTGTAATGCAGACTTGGGAGCTTTTAATGAGGAGTGGTTGCAGCGATATTACATTTTATTTTCCCATCCAGGTTAACTTAAGCAGCCTGTTATGCAGACTGTGAGCTAGAGCAGTGCAGGGATTGAGTCTTTCGCATGCTTCAACTGTTACTCATGCTCAGGGACCTGAACTCCAGCATGCACTATGGCTGCAACTCCTTGACATGTGCTGCATTGTTGCTGGGCTGGTAGAGGAGCCAACACTGTCTGCTCTTGGAGAGGCAGCAGCGGGGCAGGGGCCTATTGCTGAATGCTTACATTTAAAGGAAATAATATCTCTGCAACTCTCCTGGGACATGAACCATTATGTGACGTTATTAAATTAACTGCATTAGAAATGATTTATTGGGACTTTATAAATTAAACTTTGCTTAACTGTATGGAGTGGGGTGGGAAGATTTTAGGTGGGGATATTTGAAATGTTCGTTACTTTTTTTATTTTCTGAGTTAGTACTGTGTATCTTGACATGTTCCCTTGCAATATCCCTATCGTTATATATCCTGTGTGGGCGTATGAATTGCCTGGAATCTTGACAATCTGGCAATCGACCACTCCGTCGCTGCCCCCCTTCTTCTCTGCAATGCGAAAACCCCAAACCATCCAATGTGGCTGCTGGTTTGAAAATGTCTCTCTCCAATTGGCTTGGATGGTGGTTTGATGGGCGCCTCTGTGTCTTGGTGTCACCGCCCGGTCATCGGGGATTCTGCGTACACAGCGGAGCCATCAGAGCAGCAGGAGGGCCAAGAGTGTGGAAGATGACAGCGAGGGCCACCTGATCTATCGCACCGGCGACTGGCTACAAGAACGATGTACAAGCTTAAATCGTAACTTCATTTAGCTCTAATAGTTAAGATCCCAAAAAAAAGTTGCAGAACTCTCATTGCTGTTTTTATTTTCTAATCCCCTTCCTCCTCCTCCTGCTTTTTTTTATGTTTATACTTGTTATAATTTATCCTAAATGCAGGAAAATAATATTGTACAGAGATCTTTTTTTTCTCAGCAGATGGTGTTATATGCTTTCTGCTTCAGAACTGTGGCTTACTTGTACTCAAAAGTGCAAAAAAAAATAACTGTGTAATGAGAAGAGCCTTTGTAATTTACCTTCAGTCTGACTGTTGTTTTTAAATGTTGCTGTCCCTCAGTCCCTTTCAAGAGGTTCATTTTGTGTTTTTTCTCTCTCTTTCCTTTATCAGATGAAATTATTAGCACTTTAGGTGAAGGAACCTTTGGCAAAGTGATACAGTGCATTGACCATCGGAGGTAGGTGCCAGCTGTTAATGACTGCTTCCTTCATTCCCTGAAACAAACCATGGTAGTTGTGTTTTCGAGTAAAACAGCATGGAAATGCTGTGACCCAACAAGGCCAGGCCAACCAAGGTGTTTGTCCAAGATTGTCTCTGCCCATGTTTAGCACACATCCCTCTCAAACCCTTCCTATCCATGAATCAATCGGTCTGTGTCTTTTTAAAGATAATTCTATAATTTTTAAAGATCAATATCTATCACCTCTTCTCACAACATATCCATCACCCAGTGTTTCCCTTTAAATCTTGTCCCTCTCATGTATACCATGCCCTCAAGTTTTGGACTCCCCTATCCTAGGGAAAAGGCTGTGACCATCCACCTCATCTCTGCCCTCGTGATTTCATATCAGGGTTCTCCATCCTCAATTTGTGTGTGAATGTGAGATTAACAGAGCCAACTCCAGTGACCTAGGATCATTTCTTATCTCCTTTGCTGTTTGGAATTTGCACCTCTTTGTGGCTGTGTGAGCTACTGCTGGGTTGCTCCAGTCTCTTCCCACATCCTAAGAGCCTCCAGGGTCTGGGGACCTTCATATTTCTGGCAGTCTAAATTACTGGTACAGAGCAGATGACATTTTGCAGGCTACAGTTCCCAAGGAGATACTGGATTGTGCATGGTGAGCCACTTGGTAAGATCCAATAAAAAGTTGGGTTTAGGCAGAGTCGGACAGTGTTAGAGGGGAATTGAGGCTTCCGTGAAGAGAAGCATGGACCATAGGTAGATTTTTTTTTTTGTTTGTTTGTTCTTGTGGATTTAGAACAATGGGGAATGCCAGGCAGAATAGTGGAATGCTGCTGTTGTGGGATGTGGGAAGAAAGGGAGGCCTCCTGTGTCCTTGACCACTACAACTGGAAGAAGTGCATCCAGCTGCATTTTCTAACGGATTGTGTTAAGGAGTTGGAGGTAGAGCTGAATGAACTCTGGCTCATTCAGGAGACTGAAGGTTGAAGTACAGGACACGGAGGGAGCAAAGCGAGAAGGAGAAGGAAGGGCGATAGGCAGCCTGTGCAGTGTATCTCTGTGGTCATTCCCTTCAACAAAAGGTACAGCGCTTTAGATACTGTTGAGGGATGACCTAGCAGAGGAAAGCTCTTTGGCTGCAAAGAGAGGGATGGGTGGAGAAGAGGTGAGCTGTAGTGATGTGGATTCTTTGGTTAGATGAACTGAAAGGAGGTTCCATTGCAGGAGGATGTGAGAATAAGGGACATCTTGGATTGAGTCTACATCATTCTTAATGGGTGGCTACACTGGCTGGTGGCATCAGTGCCGGACTTCGGAAGCGAAGGCTCCCAAGTTCAAACCCAGTCGGCTCCCACCCCCCTGAGCACGCTTTTCACCCGTGCTGGGTTGAGCGCCGCCCACATAAAGATTAAGGGTTGAGTCAGGAACGTTCATACCGTGACCTGGTTAATCCGAAAGGAGACCAATCCTGACACTAAGTGCCAGACAAGCATGGCTGACTGGTGTGACAAGCTATGAATGAATAAAAGTGGGTGGGTGAGCAGCAGAGGTCGGGGCCTAAGTCAGTATCAATAATGCGGGTAAGAGGGGTGATGAGGTCCTGCAAAGTGAGTTCGGGGAATTGGGTGCTAAATTAAAGGATAGAACCTCCAGGGTTGTGATCTCAGGATTGCTACCTCTGCCAAGTGTTAGTGAAGCCAGAAATAGGAAGATCATACAGGGAAGGCCTCAGATTTTTGGATTACAAAAATCTTCTGAGGAAGGAAGGAAGGTTTGCTAGTGATGGTCTAGAGTTGCAGGGGATGGGAACCAGAGCTCCAGATAGTGGAGTAGTTGTGGAGAAAGATGTTGTTAAGCCTACATACAAAGTTGAGGATCAAAGGGTTGAGCGTGGTGGGTTGCAATGAGTATTTTAGGAACAGTGGATGAGTTTAGGGCACAGATTAGCATGTGCAATTAATATATTGTAGCCCTTATTGAGACTTGGTTGCAGGAAGGGCAGAACTGGTGTCTCAATGTTCCTGGGTTCTGTTGTTTTAGACATGATAGAGTGGGAGGGGTTAAAGGGGGGAGAGGTGGCATTACTAGTCAGGGAGAATGTCATGGCATTGCTTAGACATGACAGACTGAGAGCTTGTCTAGTGAGGCTTTATGGGTAGAATTGAGGAATAAGAAAGATATGACCGCGTTATTGGGATTAGACTATGGGACACCCAATTGTTCTTGCTGAATTTCGAGGACAAATTTGTAGAGACTGCAGACTGTTGCAAGAAACACAAGGGTGTGATAGTAGGTGATGTTAAGTTTCCACATATTGATTCCCATGCTGTAAAAGGGCTGGATGAGAAACAATTTGTCAGATGTATTCAAGAAAGTTTCCATAATTAGTACATAGAAGTTCCAACTAGAGAGTGTGATATTAGATTTCCTATTAGGAAATGAGTCCGGTCAGGTAAAACTTTGCATCTTGTGATCGTAATACAGTTAGTTTCAAGGTAATTATGGAAAAGGATAGGCATGGTCCTCCAGTTGAGATTCTGAATTTGAAAGGGGGCAGTTTTGATGGTACCAGAAAGGATCTGCCAAGTGTGGATTGGGACAGGCTGTCTTTGAAGGCCCCCACATGGGAGGCCTCTAGAAGTGAAATTTTGAGAGTGCAGAGTTTATAGGTTCCTGTCAGAATAAAAGATGGGGATAAGGGGTTTAGGGAACCTTGGCTTTTGAGAAATATTGAGATCCTGCTTAAGAAATAGAAGGAGGTGCATAGCACACACAGTCAGGTAGGAACCGTGAGGTATTTAAGGAGTAAGAAGTGCAAGAGAGCACTTAGGAAAATCAGGTAAGCTAAAAGAACACAAGGTTGCTCTAGCAAACAAGGTCAAGAAGAATCCTAAGGGTTTCGACAGATAAATTAAGAACAAAATGATAGCAAGGGATAAAGTTGGTCCTCTGAAAGATCAGTATGGTATTCTATCTGTGGAACCAAAAGATGGGGGAAATCTTGTGGATTTTTTGCAGATGTATTTACTCATGAAATGGACACAGTCTTCTGAAGTGAGGCAAAGCAACAACGAGGTCATGGGTGCTATACACATTTCAGAGGAAGCAAGTGTTTCTGTCTTAGTGGGGGCTAATAGATGGATGTTAAAAACATCCTTAGCCTCTGCTGAGATGCTGGAGGATAGTGATGTTGTTCCGTTGTTGAAGAAAGACTAAGAGTAAGCCAATTCTAGGCCAGTGAGTCTGACCTCAGAAGTGGGAAAGTTATTGGAAAGTATTCTAAAGTACTGGATATATAAGTATTTAGATATACAGTGACAGAGTAGGGATAGTCAACATGGCTTTGTGTGTGGTAGGTTGCATCTAACCAATCTTAATAGAATTTGTTTATTTTTGAGGAAAGTTGATGGAGGAAAGGGATGTCTACATGGACTTTAGCAAGGCTTTGTGGGAGTGGTGGTACATAGTTGCCTTTCTGACTAGAGGCCTACGACCAGTAGTGTGCCACAGGTATCAATGCTGTGTCTGTTGTTGTCTATCATCTATCTAAATCAACAATCTGGATGATAATGTAAACTGGATCAGCAAATTGGCAGATGATACCTAGATTGGAGGGTATAGTAGACAGTGAGGAAGATTATCAAAGCCTGCAGTAGGATCTGAAACAGTTGGAAAAATGGCAATATAATGCAGACAATTTTGACACCAGCCAGGGTAGGTCTTAGACAGAGATAGGGTTGTAAAGATAACTTTTTGGCACAAATAAATGTTAGGATGTTATGTTGAAATTATATAAGATGTTGATGAGGCCTATTTGGAGTATTGTCCAGTTTTGATCATCTACTTACAGGAAATATGTAAACAGATTTGAAAGAGTGCAGTTAAACTTTGCATTGATGTTGCCAGGACTTGAGTTACAGGGAAAGGCTGAGTAGATCAGCTCTTTATTTTCTAGAAGATTGAGGGGAGATTTGAAAGAGGTATACAAAATTATGAGGGGTAAATGCAGTCAGGTTTTTTCCTGAGGTTGGGTGAGACTAGAGCTAGAGGCCATAGATTAAGGGTGAAAGGTGAAATGTTTAAGGGGTAGGTGAGGGAAAACTTCACTCAATGGTGAGAGTGTGAAACGAGCTGACAGCGCAAGTGGTGAGTGCAGATTTGATTTCATCATGTAAGAGAAACTTGGATACATTGAGGTATGGAAGGCTATGGTCTGAGTACAGGTTGATGAGACTAGGAAGGTTAATAATTCGGCAGAGACTAAATGGCCGAAGGGCCTGTTTCTGTGCGGTAGTGTTTTATGGCAGTGGTCGCCAACCACCGGGCCACGAGGAAACGATATGAGTCAGCTGCACCTTTCCTCATTCCCTGTCACGCCCACTGTTGAGCTTGACCACACGTGAGGTCATCAGTCGCCTAAACACAGTGATACCCTCATGCCAGGGATCACTGGTTAGCCTCAGGTAACCAGCCGCCTCGCACGGTCGGTGAGAAGTACCATTGCTACTGGCCTGGAGCACGGACGGATGGGCACTACCTCTAAACCTGTTTAGTACACCGAATGTTCGTGGGGAACCCGGTGCTAAAATATTCACAGGCGACCTAATTTGAGCTCAGGGTTTTGTAAGTAGCAGAGCAGCTACCTCGCTGCGATCTACTGAAAGTCATCCCTCGAGACAAACTTTTGTCGGCCGATAGATCCGACCTACCTACAAGGGGGGTGGGCATGTTCCCTGTTGCACTCCTCGCTCGGTTGGTCACTTTCTCTGGACTGCGACCACCGCAGCCTCGACACGGGGACCTCCAGCATTTACTTTGTCCTCTCACCCCACCCATGACCAGCCACACCTGGCCAAGGCATCTGGCGGCTGGTGGGAGGCTGGCGTTCGGGCCCAGAGGCAGTGAAACCCTTGAAGCTGCTTCGGCACCATGAGTCCAAGCACCCTGCACTTAAATACAAATCCGTTGAGTTTTTTGAGCAAAAAAAACCATGAGCAAGAAGCAAGTGCTGATAGCCACAAAAACTAAATTTTGGAATAGACTGGACATAAGGAACCCCCTTCGAGTATCGCTGTCTCCCATCAGCCCACGATGGGACTGTCTCTTTGCAGGGAAACAGGGCCAGGGTTCCCACTGATTCAGCGATATTGTTGTGTTGCAATGATTTTATATATTCATACGAGAAAAATATGTACTGTGTGTTTAATATCCAAATGTTACTTAAAATGTTATGATGCTATTGACTTATAAGTGAGTTATAATTGACTTATCACTATATTCATGTGAGGAAAAAATGCGCTGTGTTTAATATTAAATTCATTAGATAAACCCTTTTAGAAATGAAATTGAGTGTATTAGCCACTTGTAAGTGACCTGTAGTTGACTTATCACCTATGTTTTGGTCATGATTAATTCCCTCCCCTGGTTGGCCAGTCTGCAAGAATATTGTCAATATTAAACTGGTCCACGGTGCAAAAAAGGTTGGTGACCCCTGTTTTATGGCTAATCTGACTGGGCGGCATTTTGTCGAACTTGCCTCTCATTCCAATTTTTTCTGGTGCAGAATTCATTGGTGATCATTGTTGCTATTTGGAATCTCAAATGAGGTCATTCAGGCGAAGAATTTCTCTGGCTGGGCATGTATTTCTTTGCATTGGGGCAGCATGGTAGTGCAGCAGTTAGCAATAAGCTATTACAGCACCGGTGACCTGATTTCATTTCCCACTGTTTTTGTAAGGAGTTTGTACATTCTCCTTCTGTCCATGTGTGTTTTCTCCCACATTCCAAAGAAATGCTAGCAGGCTAATTGGTCAGCATGGGCTTATTGGGCCAGAGGGTCCTTTATCGTGCTGTATCTCTAGATAAAATAAATTATATGCACATCTGTGTATGGAAGAGACAAATAAATAATATGTTGTACTAATTTATGTGAAAGAGATGGCTGTAGGGAGGGAGATAGATTCCACATTTGCAAAAGGGTATATCTATATGTACATGACCTGTTGGGAATGTGGGGAAGTAAATCTGGTTTAGTGTAAACAGGTGAAAGTTGTCACTATTGACCTGGAATCCAACTTGGTTGTGACATTGCTCTAAAGATATGAACTTCCATCTCGCTACCTCTGCCTATTCCCAGCAGGGATATAGCTTATTTTATCCAGTAAGCCCAGATTGCCCAGTTGTGCCTATGAATTAGCCTACTAATATGTATTTGAAAGTTACTGAACAGTACAGGCCCTTCAGCCCACAGTGTTATGTTGACACTTTAACCTACTCTTGAAGCTCAACCTAACCATTCCCTCCCACATAGCCCTCCATTTGGCTATCATCTATGTGGCTATCTAGAAGTCTCTTCTATCTTCCTTAATTGTATCTGCCTCTGCTATCTCTCCTGGCAGAGAGTGTTCCATCTGTGTTTATATATCTTAAAAAAAACAGTACCGCTGTCATTCCTCTCCCCACCCTCCACTTCTTTCTTCCCAATGTTTTAAAGTATTAGCCCCTTTAATGGTTCAGTAAGTCAGAGTAATTGTAAATGTACAGCAAAGACTTGGGTGTTTTGATTCCACTTCGCTCGAGTAACATCTTGTCCATTTTATTTAGAAATGCATATCTAAGCTCTTTTTGACAGTGTTTACCAATGGTTCCATTTTCCCTTTTCAGGGGTGGCTCTCGGGTGGCTCTTAAAATAATTAAGAATGTGGAGAAATACAGGGAGGCTGCCCGTCTAGAAATCAACGTGCTGGAGAAAATTAATGAGAAGGATCCTGAAAACAAATTGTAAGTGTTGTCACAGAACTTTGTTTGTGACAGAGTCTCATTTCTGTAGTTAATTATTGCCTGGATGGTTCTTGGGGGGGGGGGGGGGGGCGGTCTTGCCATTTGTTGACGTAATGACGTATTTCTTGGTGCAGAAGGCACAGGGGTGAATGCTTGATGGGGATGGGGATCTTTGCTTCCATTTCAAGGGGTTGGGTCAGTTCACAGAGCCATGCAATAGTCGAAGGTGAATACTGAGTCAAGACCATTGCAAAGTGTTGGTTTAAAACAGAACGCCAGAAGCACAACAGACCCATAGTCAGGTGCAGATGATAGGTCATGCACCTGAAACACTAACCCATTCCCGCAGATTACCAGCATCTAGGTTTTCTGATTTTTGCAGTTGCCACTTCTGAGAACTGTTGCCTTAAAATTTAATTTAATCCTGACCTCCAGCTATCTGTGTGGAGTTTGCAGATTCTCTGTGTGACCCCATTACTTTCCCCATTCATGCTCCTGTTTCTTCTCAAGTCCCAGAGGAGGGGAGTGTATAGTCATGCATTTTGGAAGAAGGAAAGGCATAATCTATTTACTAAATGGAGAAACTTACAGAAATCAGAGGTGCAAAGCAACTTGGTCCTAGTGCAGGATTTCCTAAAGGTTAACTTGCTGTTCAGTCATTTGTAAGGGGAGCAAATGCATTGTTAGCTTTCATTTTGAGAGTAGAATATAAAAGCAAGGATGTAATGCCGAGGCTCTATAAGGCATTGATCAAGCTACATTTGTAATATTGTGCACAGCTTTGGGCCTCGTAATAATGTTCTAGCTCTGGAGAGAGTATAGAGGAGGCTTGTGAGAATGTCCTAGGAATGAAAAGAAACGCATGAGTGTTTTGTGGCTCTGGGCCTGTACTCATTGGAGCTTAGAAGAATGAGGTACAGAGAATGTTTCCAGTTGTCTTGGACCAGAATGGGAGGAACAAAGATGAGGAATTTCTTTAGCCAGAGTGTGATGAATCTGGAATTCATTGCCATGGAAGGCTGTGGAGGCTGTATCATTAGAAGTTGATAGGTACAGAATTAGTAAGGGTATCGAAGTTTGTGAAGAGAGGGCAGGAGAATGGGGTTGAGAGGGAAAAAAATAAGACAGCCACAATCAAATGGTAGATTAGACCCTATGGGCCAAGCGGCCTAATTCTGCTTCCAAGTCATCCGGACAGCGGGCCTGATTGTGCTGTGTTAACTATGGAGTGTCTAAATGCTCTTCTTTTCTCCCATTCAGTCAATGCGTGCAGATGTTTGACTGGTTTGATTACCATGGCCACATCTGTATATCGTTTGAGTTGCTGGGCCAGAGTACCTTTGATTTCCTGAAGGATAACAACTACTCACCGTACCCCATCCACCAAGTGCGGCACATGGCCTTTCAGACCTGCCATGCAGTTAACTGTGAGTTCTCTACTGTTTCTAGTGCCGTGTCTGGTGGGTACACACACAGACATCGTAATACTGGGCTAATTTTGCATAGCAAGGCAAATGCCGTGCTTTTAAAAAATTCTGCTCTCCAAAGTGAAATGCTGTCAGTTCATTGCCTAATTTTTATTTATCCATTCATGGGTCATGGACAGTACTGGCATTGTTTATTACCCTTCCCTTATCTCCCAATAACTAGTCAAGAGCTGACAAATTAGAGATCTGGGGTCACTTACAAACAAGGACGAGCATTAATCTGCCATTACATGATCACCATTGCTGATTCTAGCTGTTTGCTCCTGATTTACTTTGATTAGTTGAGTGGGAGTTTCTTGGCTAGCATGTTTGTGTTTTTGATCTGTGCTGATGAACCAGTGGTCCAGAGCTTGGGCTGCTCATCCAAAATGTACTTATTGCTGAACTCTGGAGCTGCTGACCCGTATAGTTATCTAATATTTACTTTTATGTCTTTAATAGTTTTACATGACAACAAGCTCACTCACACTGACCTAAAGCCAGAAAACATTCTCTTTGTAAACTCTGACTACGAGATTGTGGGTAACGCAGAAAAGGTAGGAAGGAGTGTGTGTGTGAGTGATCTTGTGACTGCTGGGACTTTTGAAGCCTTGTGAATCTTGAAAGTTACCTCCGCATTTTCAGCTACCTTATACGCCTGACTTTCCCTCCTTGTAGAAGCGCGAGGAACGAGTGGTAAAAAATACAGCTACTAGGGTGGTGGACTTCGGCAGTGCCACTTTTGACCACGAGCACCACAGCACCATAGTCTCCACAAGGCACTACCGGGCACCAGAAGTCATATTAGGTGAGTGCCTTCTGCTGGTTTCCATAACACAATGTTTCTGAGCAGTCCGTGAATACTACCTTTTCTTTTACACCATTCATGTATATTTGTGGTGATTTTTTTTTATATATGCCTTTACCCTGTGAAGCAACAAATTTTGTTAAATCAGATTCTGAGAATTGGGCCTTTTGGCCCATAATGTTCTGCCATTCAGACATAGCTGATATTTTTCGACCACATTCTCCCACTTACTCATAACAGTTAGCTCCATACTAATCAAGAACCTATTAATCTCTGTTTTAAATACACCCAGTCATTTATGGCAATGAATTCCACAGACTCACCACCCATTTTCTCTTCGCCTCTATTCTAAAGGGATGTTCCTGTATTCTGAGTCTGTGCCCTCTGGTCCTACTGGTCTCCCACTGATGGAAGTATCCACTCTACACAAGCCTTTCAGTAGTAGGTTTCAATGAGACCCCTCCAGCAACAAATTCCACATTTTTGTCACCCTCTGGCTAGAGAAAGTTCCTCTCATCTGAGTTTTAAATGGATACCCCTTTATTCTGGGTTAGTGACTCCCTAATGAGAACATCCAAGCCTTTCAGTATCAGATAGTTTTCAATAAGATCCCCCTCCATCCATCCTTGAGTAGAAACCCTGGGCTGTTCTCATCGATTAAGCCTTTCATTCCTGGCATCATTTTCATGAGGCTCTTCTGGACCCCTCCAGGACAGTCGCATCTTTCCAGTCAACCAGTGAACTGCTTCCCTCAGTCTGCTCACCAGTGTGATTACTTTTTCTCCCCTTCAGAGCTTGGTTGGTCCCAGCCATGCGACGTGTGGAGCATAGGCTGCATTGTCTTTGAGTATTACCTCGGCTTTACACTATTCCAGGTAGGTTTGCTGCTGGCCATAACCTCTGAGGAAATTGAAAACTTGATGCCCACACCTGAGCTTTAGCAGACATTGTTCCCTTTCTGCCTTTCAGACACACGATAATCGTGAGCATTTGGCCATGATGGAGCGGATTCTGGGTCCTATTCCTGCACGGATGATCAGGAAGACCAGGTAAGGCTTGACTCTGATCTCCAGGGGGTGGGTCAGACATCATGGGAGAAGAAGAGATATGTCCTCCTTTCTGAAAGATAGTAAATCTGATATTCCAGCACCCTTAAGACTTTGGTGCTGAGAGAGAGCACAATACTAGTGGTCCAAGTTCATTATTCCCAGAAAATGGCTGCACAGGTTGATAGGGTTGGTAAAGAAGGTGTTTGGCAAGCTTGCCTTTATTAGTTGTTAAATTAACGTCAAATGTTGCAGCTTTATAAAACTAGTTGGGGTGCATCTGGAGTATTGCATTCATTTCTGGTCATCCCATTATTTGAGGATGTTGAGGCTTTGGGGAGGGTGTAGAAGAGGTTTGCCAGAATGCTGTCTTAATGAGAGGATGTGCTGTAAGGAGAGGTTGGATAAACTTGGGTGTTTTCTCTGGAGCAGCAGAGGTTGAGGGGAGATCTGATAGGGATTTATAAGATTGAGAGGAATAAATGGGAACAGATTTTGGCTCTCTACTCTCTCTAATCCCAAAGCGGGTACAGTGCCACTACAGCAGGAGGACAAAAGAAGTAGTGTAGTGTTCTCCTTGCAGGTAACATTGTCCCCTGAATTCTGGGACTCCCAGTGTCACAGTTCAAAATGGGGATAGAGATGTTGAGACATCCTCGTTCTGAAGAACCCAACCAAGAACTCCTCTTAACTCCTGTCAGCCAGCCATCTCTGAACCAGAGAGGAACCTAGTCACTCCCAGGGACTGTTTAAGGTGGAAAGAGGTTAAGGGTGCAGTGTATGTGAGGCATCTTGCTTAATGGAATGGAAGGGTGGTTGCAATATGTGTAGGGGAGGTTTTCTGTTGAAGGAAAGTGATGGGGTACAGGTGGTTCAAACATTGTATTGGCAATTTATTGTTAAACAGGAAGCAGAAATACTTCTACCATGGCCGCTTGGACTGGGATGACAACAGTTCTGCTGGGAGATACGTAAGGGAGAACTGCAAGCCATTAAAAGTAAGTGCCTTCTGGGCAGTATTATCTCTTTCAGGACCCCAAATATGCTATCTCCCCCTGCTGCTGCTGAAATCTTCCTCTGCTCCTAGACTTCCAGTTCTCCACTACTAATCTCCATAAATTCAGCTCCACTGCGACCACACCTGTTCCGTATTTCTACTGGCCTGTGTTTGTGTCTGAGAGACTGCGGGGGTTTCCTGCTAGAGCTGGCAGAGGCCACCATCTCTCAAGTAATCAAAACTTGCCATTTTAAAAGCTGCACTTAATAGCAGAGATAAATGAGAACTGTCCTCTTCTAAGTTGCTCACACTGATGGAAGTCATTTAGAGAGAAAACATGTTCTTTTTACCTCTGAGGCTGCACTGCATATCGAGCAGCCATATAGACGAATATGTATATATACGGGCCCATTCTCCAGATTCTACCCATCACCCATGTCTTTGTACACAAATGTTTGTGTGGTGTTTGCACATTCTCCCCTATGAACATATGGATTTCCATGGGTGCCCCAGCATCTTCTCACATTTCAAAGATGTGGGAGTCTTTGGGTTAATCGGCCATTATAACTTGCCTCGGGTGTGTGGGGGAGGGGGGAGGTTGATGGAGATGTGGGGAGAACAAATGACCGATAGGAGTGGTTGATGGTCAGTATGGACTCATTGGGCTGTAAGGTGCTGATTCAGTACAAGTGGGTAGTGAGCGTGGCCTGGGGTGGTTGGGAGCCGATCCTTCAGTGTACACTGACAGCTGCATCTTTCCACAGCGATACATGATTGCTGACACCGAGGAGCACTGCCAACTATTCAACCTGATCGAGAGGATGCTGGAGTATGAACCTTCAAAACGGATCACCCTCGCTGACGCTCTCCGGCACCCCTTTTTTGATCCACTCAAAACTGAGCCCAAAAGCACAAAGCCGTGGGAATCCAACCGAGATATCAGCAGATGACACGGAGCCCAGCTGGGGACTTATTGGGCGGGAGGGAGGGGCAAGAGAGAAGAACCTTTATTTTGTTTAGCCTAACTTATTCCTTCTGACTGCTGCCTTGTGGAGCCCCAGGCTGCCCTTCTGAGTTATGGAACCTCACTGCCGACAGTGTTCGGGGCAGGAGGATATGGAAGGATGGGCAAGTGTCCCTGTGCAGAACTCCAGGAGTGGCCGAAATAAACTTTATTTCTGGAGAGGCGGAGAACTTCGGATTGTGTCGGCTGCCTCCAAACTGGGAGGGGATGTCCATGAGTAAGCCAATCAAAGGCATCCACCAAGCCCCTCCCAACCCATGCGGGGCAGCGGCAGGACGCAACCCCACCTCCCGTGTGTCTGGCCAGTAGTGGGACTCTGTCAATATTTCGCTCCCACCATCAGCAAGCAGTTGCCCCTCCCACTCAGCCATGTACCACACCAATTCATCTGCAAGTAGTGTTAAAAACAGGAGTTCTTAAACTGTCCTGTCATGGACTTCATCATGACCACAACCTCTGTATTGCAATTCTTAATCTCCATCCTTTATGTTTACAGACTCGGCAGGTATGCTCTGTAGATCATCAAACGGAGAATATTATACAGGGGAAGGATTAGGCGCTTTTTTGTGATGGTTTAAAATAGTTTATTGGATATGTGTTTTTTTATATATATATTAAATAAAACCTTTGTATTGTCTTGAGTGGAAATGCACTGCGGCGAGAAGAGAGGAGGTCTCTCCCATAGCATTACTTAGCATTGCAAGGAAAGACTTCCCTCCCCCTGGGAGGGCCAGCTATGCGAGACGTGGGTGCCAGAACGATAGCAGGATCTGTCTAAGGTGAGTCCTGGCAGGTTGGTTGAGGGTAGGGACAGTGACAAGGAAATCTGTGACTGTTTGCTTCTAACTCTTAGCTTGCTGTACTGTTGACGCTGTACCCAGAAGGATTTTGCCCCTGTTGTTATACTTAAACCATTCCTCTGATTTATTTATTGATAAAGGCCCTTGCTGTCCAGTAGCCCACTAACCCAAGCCTGATCACAGGGCAATTCATAATCACCAAATTCCCTACTAACAAGTATGTCTCTGACTGTGGGAGGAAACAGGAGCACCTTTCAGTCACCGGAAGGAATGCTGTGTTAATGGCTTTGCTACGTAGCATCCCAGGGTGGGCCCACACATGCTGGTTGTTCAGTTTTATTTCCTCAGAGGCCAGGCGGCTTGTATTTGTGGCTGCCTGTCTTGCAGCTTCCCTCGGCTCCTCTCTTCACCCTGCTGAGTAAGGACCAAGGGCAAAAGTGCAGCTTCTGCAGCCTTTAAAGGGGTGTACTAGGAGTAAGCGGCCACACGTTGAATGTGTTCTAGTGCCAGCATAAGCCATGTATGTATGTAGCAGAGGTAGGAACAGGATATGCACAGCTGAGTCCACCATTTTTTGCCCTTCATTGAGCCATTTAAGAAGTCATTTCAGCTCTGAGTAAGGTTATCCTCAACAGAACCAGCTGGGTATTTAACCCTACCTGTTCCACAGCCACCATTCATGACACACAGAAGCAGAATTAAGCCATTCAGCCAATCAAGTCTTCTCTACCATTTTATCATGTCTGATATATTATCCCTCTCAATCTCATTATTTGTCCTACCTTCACCCTATTACCTTCGACGACCTGTTTAATCAAGAGCCTACCAACCTCTACAAGACTGGGATCTCCACAACTGTCATGGCAGTGAACTCTTAAGGTTCACTACCCTTGAGCTATAGAAATTATTCATCTTTGTATCTTCTAAAGGGATGTCCTTAGACTCCCACTCTTGGAAAATTCTCTCTCTCTTCCTCCCTATACCCCATATCATCCCCTGATTCTTAACAACTGCAGCAAGTAAAGGTCCCGAGCCATCAAATATTGGGGTTACTCACAGGAGCAGGCCATTTGGTCTCACTGCTATTCCAGCCCATTGTGTATTGCATTGCACTGGAACTCTCTAAAACTTGTAGGTGGTTATTCCCACTCTGGGTGACAGGAAGCGGGGGGAAGGTAAGAGTGGACACCCTATAGAGGTGAAATGAACTGATGCTGGGTTGAGCAGCATCAGAGAAAAGATGGTGATTCATTGTCCAGCAAACTGGTGGTGTAATTAAGTAGGGCCCTACGTGGTCTTGGCCAATAATATGGCCCCAGAGAATGCAAGTGGGACACGTTGAGAAGAGGACAAATTGCAGTGGACGAGGTACTGAATCATTCACTCGAGGCAGAGAGGAAAGTTTGTGGGGGTGTGGTCTGGTGATACCTGTGGGAAGCATGACCCCATCACTGGCCTTTGCATCCTGTGTAACTGGGACTGGCTGCCTTTTGATTGGAAACATTTTCCCTCATTTGCTTACTGGCTATTACTCTGGTGTTTAGGGCAGCAAAGGTCCTCTATCACTGATGGTGGTCAGGGCTTCCTCTCAGTTTTCACTGATGTCAGTCATGCAAGTCCAGGCTGGAGACTCAGGAATATTGTCACACTCAGATGTAGAATTTTTCATGGCTGTTTCCACAATTTTGTTCTACCAGTCAATGTTATTGTCCCTGAGCTGAACCCTGAACTTGGAGAACTGGTGGACCACTCTTAGTCTAGCCTCTACTGTTTGGCATACTAAGAGCAGAAGCATAAAGCCCGGACTACAACCAGCATCAGTCTCCATTCACTGAGATGCGCAACAAGCCCTCTTACAGGTTTTCCTCAGCACTTGCCACCACCACCACCAGCTCCTGGTCTTTTGAGCCCTATCCGCTTCATTGATGCCCCTGCTAATTTAAGTCCCCTATGGCTGCAGCACCTCAGATCAGTAGGGTAGAGTGTTGGGAAAAGGCAACAATTTTTATTTACCACACGAAATTGCTGTGGTAGAGGTAGCACCAAGTCGATGGGCCAAATGGCAGTCTTCAGTAAAAATGATATAAAATGCCGTGCAGTATCATTAAAGCGCATAAGAGCTTGCTCTATCAAGGTTCCCACAGGGGAATATCACCCCATTCCCTCTCTCCTGCTGGCCGTTTACAATGGATCTCCCATTGGAGGAGTGAGTCCCATTTTGAAAGGATTGTACTAAGATGGTGCAGATAAACACTTGGTGAATGTTGCATCCAAATAGAATAACTGGGTCACTTGATCCGTACGTAATGCAATGCTGGCTTATAATCTGTCCTAAACGGATTGGGATGGATTTGCAAGGAGCGGTCTTTTGATGCTTGGTCCTTCGGGAGGAACCGACCCTGTCTGTAAGGGAGCTGACAATGCAACATGAGGGTTACTTCGGGGCTCCGTAGATTCGAGAGCTAGGTGGGAGAGCGGAAGGGAGCAGATTTGGCGGAGAGACCGGTTGACAGGTGAGTACCTGGATACGTTGAATTGTTTGTAAAAATGCATGGAAGTGTTGTCCGGCCACGGCCGGTGTGTAAATCTTACAGGTAGCAATCGATGTCTGTTGTCCTTTAATATGGCAGAGGAAAGCTCGTTTCACTATCCCATTAGTATAGAGATCCCTCTATACCGTCCCATCAGACAGTATTAAGGTCCCTCCACATCGTCCCATCACACGCTCTCAGGATCAGACAGAATGAAGCTCCCTCTACACCGTCCCATCACAATCGTGGGGGGAGGGGGGTCAGATACAGTGAATCTCCTACACACGCAATGACTGCACTGGGTTGATCGGAGGGTGAGAGTGTGAGCAATGTTGGATCTGCGGCGTGTTTGGAGAAATTGATTTATCATCACGTGCACCGGGATTCAAGAAGATCATTTCCGTACGGCAGTAGTGTTACAGTACAGGGAAAGTGCAATGCGGGCCATGTAGAGGGAGACTGAGATCAAATCCATCTTATAGTACAATGGAATTGTTCAATAGAGTTATGACAGCGGGAAAAAGATTCTAGCTACACGTCTCCTTTCATATTTTTATAAATTTCCGTATGATCGAACACGTAGGAACGGGCCTTTTGGTATATAATGTGTCGAACTAATTTAATAATTGAATGTTTAACCAAACGAAACCCTGCTGTCTACACACCTCTCCATTTCTTGCACTTTCGCGTGCCTGTCTAAGAGCCTCTTAAATACCTCTGTCGTATTTGTCTTCGGCATCAGCCCTGGCATAATAGCCTTCATGTTCATCCATATCAGTGAATATGGATATCACTGATATCATATAATACGCTCTGCCCTTATAACCACAGCCCTCCAAGACACCAGTGAATCTCTTGGTCTAGAGAACGGTGGTGACGATCTGTTAGACTTTGTCCATGATCAGTCTAACCCTGTTGGTCGGGATCGACCAAGGATGTTTCGTTCCAGTCGTGCTCGTGATACGCAAATCAGAGCCGGGGAGAGCAGCCCGCGCAGCAGGCTCCTCCTTTCCACGCCCCTAATGAATCCAAAGGAAAGCAATTGGCTTTAAGGCACCCGTAACCCGCCTTTGCCCCTTCCCCGATGGGCTTAGTAGCTAAACCACACGTGAAGGCCAGGAGCTGGTCTTGGTTGTCAGAGGTTATTGGAGACGAATGCCTTTGGGAGCATTTAATAGGTAGTGGGAGCTTAGCCATTACCTACAACAACTTTAAGGAAACCTTCCCTTCTCCATTGTCCTTATACTCATGTGCCTACCTTAAATCCTAGTGTATCCGCCTCTACCCCTGGCAGCGCCTACAATACATTGTGTAAACAAAAGCCTACCCCTGACATGTCCCCTAAGCTTTCCTTCAATCACCTTAAAGGGAGCTGGACAATCCACATAAGGAGTGCGTGAAAAGAACTACTTTTTAATCAGGGCGGCGATCCAAGATTTCAAGGGCAGAATTTCGCGGCAGTGTTTCAGCTTTGAGGAGCGACCAATCAGCAAGAGGGATTCATAGAATAATCCCAGTGCAAGCGGAGCTGCCTTTCTTTCGAGTGTGCCGGTCTTTGGCTCACCAGGCTAGGGTGAGGTAGATTGTCTTCCAAGTTACTCTCTGTTCTTACTTGTTCATTCCTCATCTATCAGTGTATTCCATAAGACAAAGGAATGGAAGTCGGCCATTCGGCCCGTCGAGTCTGCTCCATTTTATCATGATCTGATCCAATCTCCCATTTAGTCCCACTCCCCCGCCTTCTCACCATAATCTTTGATGCCCTGGCAACTTAGATACCTATCAATCTCTGCCTTAAATATACCCAATGACTTGACTCCCACTGCCGCCCGTGGCAACAAATTCCATAGATTCACCACCTTCTGGCTAAAAAAAAAATTATTTGCATCTCTGTTCTGAATGGGCGCCCTTCAATCCTTATGTCATGCCCTCTCGTACTAGACTACCCCACCACAGCAACTTTGCCACATCCACTCTGTCCATGCCTTTCAATATTCGAAATGTTTCTGTGAGGTCCCCCCTCATTCTTCTAAACTACAAGGAGTACAGTCCAAGAGTGGTCAAACTTTCCTCATATGTTAACCCTCTAATTCCCGGAATCATTCTAGTCAATCTTCTCTGAACCCTCTCCAACGTCAGCACATCCTTTCTTAAATAAGGAGCCCAAAACTGCACACAGTACTCCAAGTGAGGTCTTAACCAGTGCCTTATAGAGCCTCAACATCACATCCCTACTCTTATATTCTATTCCTCTAGAAATAAATGTCAACATTGCATTAGCCTTTTTCACCACCGACTCAACCTGGAGGTTAACCTTAAGGGTATCCTGCATGAAGATTCTCAAGTCCTGTTGCATCTCAGAACTTTGAATTCTCTCCCAGTTTAAATAATAGTCTGCCCGTGTACTTCTACCAAAGTGCATGACCGTACACTTTCTGACATTGTAATTCATTTGCCACTTCTTTGCCCATTCCCCCAATCTATCCAAGTCCCTCTGCAGACTCTAACAAGATAAGAGCCCTAGGAATTATGGGGAAGTTACATATGTGGATAGAGCGTTGGCAGCACTACCAGCCCCTCCACCTATCTTTGTATCATCAGCAAACTTAGCCACAAAGCCAACTATTCCATAATCTAAATCATTGATAAACAACGTAAAAAGAAGCGACCCCAACATGGACCCCTGCGGAACACCACTGGTAACCGGCAGCCAGCCAGAATGGGATTCCTTTATTCCTGCTCTCTGTTTCCAGCCAATCAGCCAACGCTCTACCATGTATGTAACTTTCCTGTAATTCCTTGGGCTCTTGTTTAGCAGCCTCATGTGTGGCACCTTGTCGAAGACCTTCTGAAAATCCAAACAACATCCACTGTCTAGCCTACTTGTAATTTCCTCAAAAAATTGCAATAGGTTTGTAGGGCAGGATTTTCATTTAAGGAAACCATGCTGAGTTCAGCTTATCTTGTCAAATGCCTCCAGGTACTCTGTAACCTTATCTTTGACAATTGACTCCCAACCTCCAATGTCAAGCTATAATTTCCTTTTTGCTTCCTTGCCCCCTTCTTAAATAGCGGAGCGACATTTGAAATCTTACAGTCCTCCAGAGCCATGCCAGAATCTATTGACTATGATCTATAGATCATTGCTAATACCTCCACAATCTCCAAAGCTACTTCCTTCAGAACACAAGGGTGCATTCCATCTGGTCCGGGAGATTTATCTACCCTTAGACTATTCAGCTTCCTAATTACTTTCTCTGTTGTAATTGTGACTGTGCACACTTCTCTTCCCTGACACCCTTGAGTGTCCAGTATACTGCTGATATCTTCCCCAGAGAAGACTGATGCAAAATACTCATTCAGTTCCTCTGCCATCTCCTTATCTCCCATTAAAATTTCTCCAACATCATTTTCTAAAGGTCCTATATCTACTCTCACCTGTATTTTACTCTTTATATACTTGAAAAAGCTTTTAGTATCCCCTTTGATATTATTTGCTAGCTTTCTTTCATAGTTCATCTTTTCCCTCTTAATGACCTTCTTAGTTTCCTGTTGTAAGGTTTTAAAAACTTCCCAATCCTCTGTCATCCCACTAATTTTTGCTTCCTTGTATGCCCTCTCCTTTGCTTTTACTTTGGCTTTGACTTCTCTTTTCAGCCACGGTTGCATCCTTTCTCCATTCGAAAATTTCTTCTTTTTTGGAATATATCTGTCTTGCACCTTCCTCACTTCTCGCATAAACTCCAGCCACTGCTGCTCTGCCGTCCTTCCCGCTAGTGTCCCTTTCCAGTCAACCTTGGCCAGTTCCTCTCTCATGCCACTGTAATTTCCTTTACTCCACTGAAATACCGACACATCGGATTTCAGCTTCTCTTTCTCAAATTTCACAGTGAACTCAATCATGTTATGATCACTGTCTCCTAAAGGTTCCTTCACCTCAATTTCTCTAATCACCTCTGGTTCATTACACAATACGCAGTCCAGTACAGCCAATCCCCTAGTGGGCTCAACAACAAGCTGTTCTAAAAAGCCATCTCATAGACATTCTACAAATTCTCTCTCTTGAGATCCAGTGCCGACCTGATTTTCCCAATCCACTCACATGTTAAAATCCCCCACAATTATCATCCACTGCCCTTCTGGCAAGCCTTTTCAATTTCCTGTTGTAATTTGTAGTCCACATCACTGCAGCTGTTTGGAGGCCTGTAGATAACTGCCATCAGGGTCCTTTTACCCCTGTGATTTCTTAGCCCAACCCATAAAGATTCTGCACCTTCCGATGCTATTTGTGATAATAGCTCCAGTTGCATGGTTTTGTACCGTGTGTGGGAGACGTCATGTCTCCCAGTTAAGTACATCTACAGCCTGATGACCTTCAACTCATATGGGAGAATAACAGGAGCTACGGGAGACAGGTCCAGAGAAAGAGGGGAGGCAGTAGTGATAGGGGACTCTATAGTTAAAGGGTCAGACAGGTGATTCTGTGGACACAGAAAAGAAACTCAGATGGTCGTTTGCCTCCCGGGTGCCAGGGTCTGGGATGTTTCTGATCGCGTCCAAGATATCCTGCAGTGGGAGAGAGAACAGCCAGACGTCGTGGTACATATTGGTACCAATGACATAGGTAGGAAAAAGGAAGAGGTCCTGAAAAAAGACTACATGGAGTTAGGAAGGAAGTTGAGAAGCAGGACTGCAGAGGTAGTAATCTCAGAATTACTGCCTGTGCCATGCAACAGTGAGATTAGGAATAAAATGAGGTGGAGGATAAATGCATGGCTGAGGGATTGGAGTAGGAGGCAGGGATTCAGATTTCTGGATCATTGGGACCTCGTATGGGGCAGGTGTGACCTGTACAAAAAGGATGGGTTGCACTTGAATCCCAGGGGGACCAATATACTGGCGGGGAGGTTTGCTAAGGCTACTGGGGAGAGTTTAAACTAGAATTGCTGGGGGGTAGGAACCAAACTGAAGAGATGGAGGAAGATGCAGTTGGCTCACAAATAGAGAAAACTTGTAGGCAGTGTGAGAGGGAGGATAGGCAGGTGATAGAGAAGGGACGCTCTCAGACCAAAGGCTTGAGATGTGTCTATTTTAATGCAAGGAGTATTATGAACAAAGCGGATGAGCTTAGAGTGTGGATCAGTACTTGGAGCTGTGATGTTGTGGCTATTACAGAGACTTGGATGGCTCAGGGGCAGGAATGGTTACTTCAAGTGTTTCAGAAAGGACAGGGAGGGAGGCAAAAGAGGTGGGGGTGTGGCACTGTTGATCAGAGATAGTGTCACGGCTGCAGAAAAGGAAGACGCCATGGAGGGATTGTCTGTGGCTGGTGGTTAGGAAACAGAAGGAGTCAATAACTTTACTGCATGTTTTTTATAGGCTGCCCTATAGTAACAGGGATGTCGAGGAGTGGATAGGGAAACAGATCCTGGAAAGGTGTAATAATAACAGTTGCCGTAATGGGAGATTTTAATTTCCCAAATGTTATTGGCATCTCCCTAAAGCAAGGTGTTTAGATGGGGTGGAGTTTGTTAGGTGTGTTCAGGAAGGTTTCTTGATACAGAATGTAGATAATCCTACAAGAGGAGAGGCTGTACTTGATTTGGTAATGGGAAATCAACCTGGTCAGGTGTCAGGTTTCTCAGTGGGAGAGCATTTTGGAGATAGTGATCATAATTCTATCTCCTTTACAATAGCGTTGGAGAGAGATAGGAACAGACAAGTTAGAAAAGTGTTTAATTGGAGTAAGGGGAATTATGAGGCTCTCAGGCATGAAATTGCAAGCTTAAATTGGAAACATGTTCTCAGGGAAAAGTACAGAAGAAATGTGGTAAATATTCAGGGGATATTTGTGTAGAGATCTGTATAGGTATGTTCTAATGAGACAGGGAAGTTATAGTAGGATACAGGAACTGTGGTGTACAAAGGCTGTAATAAATCTAGTCAAAAAGAAAAGAAAAGTTTACAAAAAGTTCAGAGAGCGAGGTAATGTTAGAGATCTGGAAGATTATAAGGCTTCTAGGAAAGATCTTAAGAAGGAAATTAGGAGAGCCAGCAGGGACCATGATAAGGCCTTGGTGGGCAGAATTGAGGAAAACCCCAAGGCATTCTACAAGTATGTGAAGAGCAAGAGGATAAGACGTGAGAGAATAGGACCAATCAAGTGTGACAGTGGGAAAATGTCTATGGAATCGGAGGAGATAGCAGAGGTACTTAATGAGTACTTTGCTTCAGTATTCACTACAGAAAAGAAGAGCTACAATATGATTAGGAATAGTCAGCATGGCTTTGTCAAAGGCACGTCGTGCCTTACGAGCCTGATTGAATTTTTTGAGGATGTGACTAAACACATTGATGAAGGAAGAGCATTAGATGTAGTGTGTATGGATTTCAGCAAAGCATTTGAAGATGCAACCCCATGCAAGGCTTATTGAGAAAGTAAGGAGGCATGGGATCCAAGGGAAAACTGCTTTGTGGATCCAGAACTGGCTTGCCCACAGAAGGCAAAGAGTTGTTGTAGACGGGTCTGTTTGGGTTATTGTTGAAGATAACGAATGTGATCCAACTAGGATGGTAGAATTAGGGGGAGGTCCCCTTGCTGAGGTACACTAAGGTTGGTCTTAGGGTGTTTTCTTTTGGTTCAGTGAGAGATGAGGAGAGAAGACGCTGGGTAAAACCGGGTAACCTGGTGGGAGACCCGTTTATTCGAGACGGATGCAAGCGATGTTCAGAAGGTGATGTGTGCTTTCCCAGTGTGTGAATGTTCAGGATGAAGCTCCAAATTGTGCACATTTGACTGTTTAATTAAAATAGGCCCTTTTCTTTTTGTTATTGGGTAAGATTCATAAATATAATTCCTTTAATCATGTGCGGTGTACGGTCTGTTGTTTCGTGTCACTACTTTGTAACGGTGGTAAATTACACGGCATCCACACAAACTGGGGAGAGCCGTCTCCATCTCATGAGTTTTGTGGGACTAGAGAGTGTTTTCCCTAGACACGCAGCTGAGGAAAACAACCAGTTTCACAAGATAACAAGAGGCATTGATAGAGTGGAGAGCTTGAACTCTCCCCCTTCCCTCAGGAAAGCAATGACTAACATCAGAGACCATAAGACCAAAACACATAGGAGCAGAATTAGGGCATTTGGCCTCTCGAATATGCTCAGCTATTTCATCATGGCTGATAAGTTTTTCCTCTCCATCCTAATCTTCTGCCATTCCCATATCCCTTCATACCCCAAATCTATCAACCTCTGCCTTAAATATACACACAGATTTGGCTACCACAGCTGTCTGTGGCAGCGAGTTTGGCAGATTCACCTCTCTCTGGCTAAATAAATGCTTCCTCATCTCTGCTCTAAAAGTACGCCCCCCTATTTTGAGTCTGTACCCTCTGGTCTTAGACCTAGGAAGTATAGAAAACATCCTTTCCACATCGATTCTATCGAGGCCTTTCACCATTCGATAGGTTTCAATTAGGTCACTCCTCATTCATCTGAATTCCAGTGAATACATGCTCAGAGCCACTACATGCGGTTCATGTGACAATCCGTCTAATCCTGGAATCACTTTCGCAAACCTTCTCTGGACCCTCTCCAGTTTCTGCACATCCTTTCTCAAACCTGCTCACAGCACTCCAAGTGAGGCCATTATAAAGTCTCAACATTACATCCATGCTTTTCTGTTCCAGTGCCAACATCACATTTGCCTCCCTCACCACAGACTCAACCTGCAAATTAACCTTTAGGGAATCCTGCACAAAGACTCCCAAATCCCTTTGCTCCTCATATTTCTGTATTTTCTCTCCATTTAGAAAATAATCAACCCTTTCATTTCTACCAAAGAGCATGATCATACACTTTACAAGACTGCATTCCATCTGCCGTTTCTTTGCCCATTCTCCTGATCTGTCTAAGTCCTTCTGTAGCCTCATTTCTTCAAAATTTCCTGCCCCTTCTCCTGTCTGTGTATCATCTGCAAACTTTGCAACAAAACCATCAATTCCATCACCAAAATCATTGACGTACAATGTAAAAAGAATCGGTCTCAGCACAGACACCTGTGGAACACCACTAGTCACCAGCAGCCAACCAGAAAAGTCTCCCTTTATTCCCACTCTTTGTCTCCTGCCAGTCAGCCACTGCTCGAATCTTTCCTGTAGCACCATTGACCCATAAGCAGCCTCATATGTGGCACTTTGTCAAAGGCCTTCTGAAAATCCAAATACACAACATTGACCATTTCCCCTTTGTCTATCCTGCTTATTATTTTTTCAAAGAATTCCAACAGATTTGTCAGGCACGATTTTCCCTTTCTGGAAACCATGCTGACTACGGCCTATTTTATCATGTGCCTGAAACTGCATCCTTAACAATCGACTCCAACACCTTCCCAACCACTGAGGTCAGAGTAACTGGCCTAAAATTTCCCTCTTCTGCCCCTCTCCCTTTTTGAACGGTGCAGTGACATTTGTAGTTTCCCAGTCTTCCCGAACCTTGATTCTTGAAAGATCATTACTAATGCTCCACAATCTCTTCAGCCACCTCTTTCAGAACCCTGAGATGTAGTCCATCTGGTCCAGGTGACTTATCGACCTTCAGACCTTTCAGTTTCCCAATAACCTTCTCTCTAGCAATGGTTCTTGACCCTTGCACCATACTGCTAGTCCATCCACCATTTCCTTGTCTTCCATTACTACCTCTCCAGCATCGTTTTCCAGTAGTCCAATATTCATTCTCGCCTCTCTTTTACACTTTATGTATCTGAAGAAACTTTGGTATCCCTTTAACACTGGCAAACTTATTTTCATATTCCATCTTTACCTTCTTAATGACTTTTCGGTTTAGTTCTGTTGGTTTTGAAAAGCTTCCTATTCCCTGACCTTCACACTAATCTTTTATAGAATAGAAACATAGAAAACCTACAGCACAATACAGGCCCTTCAGCCCACAAAGCTGTGCCGAACATGTCCTTACCTTAGAACTACCTAGGGTCACCCATAGCCTCTATTTTTCTGCACTCCATATACCTGTCCAAGAGTCTCTTAAAAGATCCTATCGTGTCCACTTCCACCACCATCGCTGGCAGCCCATTCCACGCACTCACCACTCTCTGAGTAAAAAAACTTACCCCCGATATCTCCTCTGTACCTACTTGCAAGCAGCTTAAAACTATGCCCTCTCGTGCTAGCCAATTCAGCCCTGGGAAAAAGCCTCTGACTATCCACATGATCAATGCCTCTCATCACCTTGCACACCTCTATCAGGTCACCTCTCATCCTCCGTCACTCCAAGGAGAAAAGGCCAAGTTCACACAACCTATTCTCATAAGGCATGCTCCCCAATCCAGGCAACATCCTTGTAAATCTCCTCTGCACCCTTTCTATGATTTCCACATCCTTCCTGTAGTGAGGCGACCAGAACTGAGCATAGTACTCCAAGTGGGGTCTGACCAGGGTCCTATATAGCTGAAACATTACCTCTCAGCTCCTAAACCAAATCCCACTATTAATGAAGGCTAATGCACCATATGCCTTCTTAACCACAGAGTGTCCTATGGGCTCAGACTGCAAGATCCCTCTGATCTTCCACACTGCCAAGAGTCTTACCATTAATACTATATACTTTCATCATATTTGACCTACCAAAATGAACCACCTCACACTTATCTGGGTTGAACTCCATCTGCCACTTCTCAGCCCAGTTTTGCATCCCATTTGTAACCTCTGACAGCCCTCCATACAATCCACACCTCCAACTTTTGTGTCATCAGCGAAGTTTCTAACCCATACCTCCACTTCTTCATCCAGGTTATTTTAAAAATCACGAAGAGTAGGGGTCCCAGAACAGATCCCTGAGGCACTCCACTGGTCACTGACCTCCATGCAGAATATGACCTATTCCTCTACCTCACTCTATTCCTATACTCATTGTCGCGTGGCACAGGCTGTAATCCCAACTACCTTCGAGGTCCTGCTTCTCAACTTTCTTCCTAACTCCCTGTAGGCTGCTTTTGTCGTGGTTTTTTGTGCCTCACAAATGACCAGGAGACGCAGAAGATTCTTCAAGAAGGGTTAAACTTTAATTTGCAAATCAAAGCCGAGACAGTCATTCAGCTAGTCGCTGATTGCCCACCGATCCTCGGACACAGCATTTTTTATAGCAATCTCCTGGTCCAGTGGCATTAGCATATGTAATCGATCTATAGTTGCGTATTACACGTACTGCACATACATCATGTCCCTGTTGTTCCTATCAATTGGCTTAATCATGTTCTAATCTACATCTCTTAGCTACCTCTCATTAACATGCCATTGTCTTCTACATTTTTAAGACTTCAGTCTCCTACCAAATTGGGTACGTGCATAGCAAATAATAAACTCAGAACTGAGCAATGTTCTAATCTACATTTCTTTAGCTCTTTAGCTACCTTTCATTAACATACCATTGTCTTCTACATTCCTAAGATTTCATTCTACTAAATTGAGTGCATGCATAGCAAACTGACTACATAGTTTTGGTTACACAGCAAATGATACAAGTTTTATACTCCATAATATTTTTATACTCCAATATTACCCCCCTTTGAGACCCAGAGGGGCTCACACAGAGAAAGAAGACTAAGAGTCCGCGCACAAAAGCCTCAATAAACTCAAGCATTTATTCCCAAATCTCGGGTAAACTATAATTTTCTGCGCCAAGACCTCAAAGTATTCTCTCCCTGCTACCCTGGGTCGCTGAGCCAAAAACCTGTCCCTTTGTACCTGAGACAGGGAAAAAGACTCAGAAGCCCTTACAATCTACTCCCACACTGTCATTTTGCTCTTGTTCATCCTGCAGGTGTTGTAGGCTGTAACGATGCATTTTCGGTGTTTCTTTCTCCACTAAGCTTGCTTCAGTAATTGCCACGAGCATCGGAAATTGTTTGGTTGCAGCACGCACTACAAGAGATTTGAGACAAGGAAGAAAACAGCACAGCTGAACAATACAATAATGACAGTTATTGCTATTTTAGTCAGCCATGCTCCCCATCCTCCGAGTCTACTTTCTAACCAATCAAAAAACTGATGTTCAAATCCTGCATTCTGTTTGACCTCTGTCCGCAGATTCTTTAATTTATTCATTGCTTTAGATCCTTCTGGACTAGTATTGTTCGGTATGAAAGTGCAGCATTATTCTCCAAACATTACACACACACACCCTTTTTCTGCCAAAAGTCAATCCAGTACCTGTCTGTTTTGCCACGCCATCCTGCTAGTTGCATCCAGCTGTTGCCCTAAGGCCTCCAGTGCATCATCGGTGTAGTTGATGAATCTCTGATTATAGTATATATAGTTTATCCATTCAACATTTTTGCTTACCCCTATCACAGGTATGATAGCTTCCCAGTGAGCATCACATGCGGTGTCAGGCATGTGAATCGATTAGTTTGCATGTGATAACTCATCAATGCTAACGGTAAAGCATCGACCCAATTAAGTTTAGTGTCTGCACAAATTTTGTTTAGTTTGGCTTTTAGGGTTCCACTAATTCTCTCTACCACACCCTGCGACTGAGGGTGGTATACACATCCAAATCTTTGCTTTATCCTCAGCGCCTGTAGTACCGGTTTGACCACTTTCTGGATAAAAGCTGAACCATTGTCTGAGCTAACTTCTGTAGGTATTCCAAACCTTGGGATCACTTCATTTGTCAGACATTTTACCACTGTCTTTGACCCTTGATCTTTTGAAGGTACCGCCTCCACCCATCTGCTAAATCGATCAATTATTACCAGCATGTATCTTTTCCCTCTCACTGTCTTTATCATGTCTACGTAATCGATCACTAGATGTTTAAATGGTCCTTCAGGTACAGGAATGTGACCTATTGGGGTTGTAATTCCCTTCCAAACATTATTCTGTGCGCATACCTCGCACTGTGACAAGACAAAGTCCACTGAAGCCTGTAAGTAAAGTGACCAAAAACCATCCTTCTTTATTTCCTTTATCACTTCCCCCCTTGCACAATGGTCAATCCCATGCGCTTCTGAAATCAGAATCGTCAGGAGAGGGGTGGGCGCTACCAACAAACCGTCTTCCGTGCTTCTCAAGCCTTCCGGGTTCTGCTCACCCCCCCCCCCTTCATCTCCACATTGTCTGTTCTGCCAGTGTTGCCTTACCTTGTATTTCAATTAGGTCCTTTACGTCAGGTTCTGGAGTTAGACTTACCTGGGGGGCAATGACAGCAGACGTACACCCAGACGCTTTTCTGGCTGCCTCGTCCGCAGCTTGATTTCCCTTTGTTATTACATCGTTTCCCTTTTTATGTGCCTGGCATTTTACTATAGCCAATGCTTTAGGTTTCATTATGGCTTTTATTAAGTCTAGAATTTGCTGAAAATGTTGTATGGGATCTCCGCTACTTTTTTTAAAACCTCTCTGCTTCCACATTGCCCCCAACAAATGGCATACTCCATGAGCATTGATGCACCATCAATAACTCACTCGGAGACTTAAAGGCGAGATATCAGCTTTTATTGATTGGAAGAAGGAACCAGCAGTGAGTGACCATCATACTACATCCTGGAGACTGAGGCCGAGCATCAGGCCTCAGATCGCCTTTATACAGGGGTCTGTGGGAGGAGCCACAGGAGCAGTCAGCAGGGGGCGTGTCCAGACAGGCACACGTAGCTCACCACAAGCATATGCTGAATCAGTATAGATGTCTACTTTCTCACCTTCCATCATTTCACACGCAGCTGTCAGGGCTTTGATTTCCGCTAGTTGGGCGGAACACGGTTGGGGACAGGACTCCATCCTAATAATCTTATAGCTCGACTGATCCTGCTGCACGACTGAGAACCCTGCATGATTTCCATCATAGTCCCCATAACAAGAGCCATCTACGAACAGAACCTTTTTATCTGCATCCTCTAGTGGTTCTGACCGTAAATCTGCTCTCAATTTGGCAAATGTCATCGTCTTCCCTACACAATCGTGGGGTTCTCCTTCATAGCCCAAAGGGACAAAATCGGCTATATTACTGGCAGTGCATCTCTGTATAGTTATATCTGGAAATGTCAATAGCATCTGATACGCTGCTATCCTGGCTGGCGTCAACACAAATTTCCCTCTTTCCAGCAACTCTGCTACTTTGTGGTGTGTGTACAGAGTCACAGGATAGCCCAGGGTTACAGATGGTGCCTTTTCATATGCATAGTACAGCGCCGCCAATCCCTGATAACAGGGTGGATACCCCTGAGCCACCTCATCTAGTCTTGTACTGTAGTATGCTATCGGCTGCTTTGCTTTTCCTGTGCCTGTCTCTTGTGTTAGAACCGCTGGAACATAACCCTCCTGTCAGTTGGATACATACAAATGAAAAACTTTCTCGTAGTCAGCAAAGCTAATGCTGGTGCTGACTGCAATCCCTGCTTA
The DNA here is from genome assembly GCF_030144855.1 of Hypanus sabinus. Lineage (NCBI taxonomy): Eukaryota > Metazoa > Chordata > Chondrichthyes > Myliobatiformes > Dasyatidae > Hypanus > Hypanus sabinus. The sequence goes on from NC_082714.1 coordinate 87,682,989, forward strand.
ATAGCATTGAAAGCTGTCTCCGCCTCTCCATTCCACTGCAAGCCGTTCTTCAAATTTGTATGTCCTGCTTCTTTCATTATCTTTCCTAAAGGTGCCACAATCTCAGCATATTCTCCTATCCAATCTGAGCTGTACCCTGCCATTCCCAAAAACGTCATCTGCCCTACAGTCTGGGGTTTTGGGGGCCTTAGTTATTGCCTCAATATGATCTAGTGCTATTGCCTTCACTCCCTTGGATATTACCCTGCCTAAGTATTCCACTTGCTGCGTGCAAAATTGCAGTTTCTTTTTGGATACTTTATGTCCTCCGTGCGCCAGCTTCTCTAACAGAGTTATAGTGTCCTGCTCACACTGTTCCTTACTGTGGGAGCAAATCAACAGGTCATCCACATACTGTAACAATGTACTTTCCAATGGTGTACCCTCTAGGTCTGCCTTCAACACCTGATTAAAACGTGTGGTGAATGTTTAAATCCTTGCGGTATTCTGGTATAGGTATACTGAGCACCTCTGTAAGTAAATGCAAACAGATACTAACACTGGTCGGCTAGAGGAATGCTGAAGAAAGCCGAACACAAATCAATCACTGAAAAGTAACTTGCTTCTGGTGGAACATTAGTCAAAAGCGTGTGTGGGTTGGGGACTACCGCTGGCCAGTCCTCTACCACATCATTTACCGCTCGCAAATCATACACCAATCTCCACTTAGATTTATCTGCTTTTAAGACCGGCAGCAACGGGGTATTGCATGGACTGTTTGTTCTATTTCAAGCAACCCCTGCACTGTCGATGCTATTCCCTCTTCCGCTTCTGGTCTTAGAGGGTATTGTGGTCTCCGGGGTGGAATTGCTCCCCTTTTCAGCCTTATTTCCACTGGACTTGCTGTTTTTATTTTCCCTCCATCCATGTCATGCTGTGACCACAGAATAGATGGCAACTCATCTAACCTTTTATCTTTCTGCTGGCCTCTTTCCTTTCCCAGCAAGGGCAGGTGTGGTTAGGGAGTTATTTCGACCCCTCTCACTGTCCCTACCATATCTACACTTACCATTATTTTAATGCAATTGTTGTCTTCTAATATCCACACCTCTGGCGTGATTTTCCTCCACACTGTTACGGTTTCAGCACTCTTAACTAAGGGTCCTAAGTCTTTAGACTGATATCCCTTATTTACCAACAACGTTACATGGGGCGCAGCCTCCGGTATCCTGTACCATTTTTCTAAAAAGGTGTTCCATTTGACTTGTAAAGCTGCCCCTTGCTTTCCAATTATCACAGCCTCCCCTTCCAGGCGCTGCTGGCTACATGCCTCCAGGTGCCATTTCTCCTCTAACTCCCTGTTCTGAGTCTCGTCAAAAATCACTGTACAATGTAGCTCAGATTTGGGCATTACCGCCCTGGGTAATATAGCCTGCACACCCTTTTTCCATTTCTCCCAGGTTTCCTGAATCTGATCTGCGACGTCTCCTATCCAAAAGACATTAGCCTTCTTGTCTTCTCGCACTATCAATTGAGCCCCTGCTCTTCCCACACTCAGCCCATTTCTGGTGCATTCTAATTTTAATTCCAATTTCAATAAGGCATCTCTGCCTAACAAATTAATCGGAGTTCCTTTAAATACTAGCACCAGCAAAATAATTCCTTTATTTCCCATTCTCAACCGCACTGGAGCCGTGCACTGTGTCAACTATGTTTTCCCAGAGAACCCTACCATCTTAATAAACTTTCCTGACATGGGAAGGTGAAGGGCAGACTGTGGCTGTACACAAGTGTACGTGGCTCCAGTATCTATCATCATTGGTGTCAGTTGCCCTTCTAACATAACCTGAACAATGGGTTCCTCATCTGCCTCCCTTGTTATCATTGGGTAATGTCCCTTCCCACTCAAGTTCTCGGGGCACCCCTAATACCTCGCATAGGGGTTCACAGGTCCGCTTGGCCCTGTGGGGGCTGGTCCTTGGCTAAACTTTAGTTTTCTTCTTATCGGTTCCTGCTGGTGTGTGACAGGCCATAGTGTAAACGGACAATCTCTTCTCATGTGACCTGGCTGATTACATCCCCAGCACAATCTCTCTACTTCTCTTTCCCTCTGTTTCCTCACTGGTCCCCTCTGCCCATAGCTCCTCAGTCTCCCTCCTTGGAACTTCCAGTCCTGTCTGGGCTGTTTGAATTTAGTCTGTTCCTGATAGGGCATTTGTGGGAATGCTCCCCCAAAGACAATTAATGGCATGGGGTTTTCCAGCCCCTGTCTTACAGTATGATCGGTCCCTCCATATAGCAGTGCTTTGTCCAGTTCGATGGCTGTACTCGGACCGGTGGTTGCTGGCAGCATCTTTTTGCTTTTCTCTTTTTCCTTCTTTTTGAGTTCTTCGAGCTGCATTTGTACTAACTTTCTTTGCACCTCTTCCTGCTGCTCAGCCAACCTTTGTTTGTTTTTCAGGTATTTCTCAACCGCATGGACTATGTGGTCTCTAAATTCTTGTGGGGTCATTGACGTTAGCCCAACCACTTCCTCCAGTTTGGATTTTACTTGTGGAGGCATTGCATCCAAAATACTATGTCGGAACAGTGTGGTGATAAATAAGCTATTCTCCACCTCTTGTTCAGTCTCCAGTCTCCACCTTTTTAACTGGTTTTCTATGTAGGCTGCTGGGTTTTCAGTGTCTCCCAGTTTGTCAGAAACACACTGAGTCTCAGCAATTTGCAGAACGGTAAACTTTATTTTTCGAGTCTGCAGAGTCGGACCCAACCAGCTCCTGCTAGATTGAGTGCCGAATTACACTTTGCACAGTTTTTTATACCCTACTTGTTTACGACTTTGTGAGTTGCACCCATGTGAGGTGCAGACATTCTTCCTTAATCTCATTACAAAATTACAAATGTGATTACCCTTTGGCCCACTTATCAGCCTCAGCGCATTAACACCGTTATTGTTCAACCGTTAAGCATGTCTTCCCGTTACCCGTATCGCTTCTTTAACCAGCAAGCTATTGTTTCATCCTGATTTTGCAAATTGGTTTATACGTTGCCCTGCAAGTTGCTTTGCACGTTCTTTCTGTGTCAGCACATTCTCAATGGACTCCTTAAGTACCGTCTTTAATTTAATCATTTCTCTCAATCCACCCTTTTTCTTTTTAGAATGTGCTATCAGTTGGGCTTTTGCCACGGGTTTACATAGGCTTCTTCCTCTAGCTCTATTTCCCTTTGTAGGAGTACCTGAACAGGATCAGCTGGGGCCCCTGGTTGCATGACTTGTCTTGCCACCCGAGCTACTAGCTCCCGCAAGCAGGGGATCAGACATGGTAGCAGAAGGAGGACCATCAATCCCCCTCCTATAACCCCTAAAGCGGTTCGCCACCAGCCTCCTTTCAACCATCCGTCCAGCCAGTCCCAATACCCCAGCGGCTTCCAGGTCTGTGCCGGCACGTGGGCCAGTTTCCTTATTTTATCTGATATTTTTTGAACCACCTTTCCGTTGTCATCTATCTTTAAGCAGCAGTTGGTTAGATTAAACTTTCCACATACTCCTCCTTTTTGTTGTAGTCATAACATTTCTCGTTTACATGCGAGTGTGATACAAAGGACCCTGGAAAAACCGTCATGCCCACCCTTACCGTCGTCCTGCACTTATCACATCCTCCTTCAGCGCTTCTCAACAATAGCAGTATATACATTACAGTCCCAAAGTTCATTCTGTCCGTCTTTTGAGCTTTAGCACCATCGGGTCTTCTCCCTGGACGCAAGTCCATTCTGCACCTTCTTCGGGCTTTACGGGTCCCTTGATTCTCGCGGCGTGGGTCCACCCTTTTTCTTTTGTCCTTACTGCGGCTTCGGTGGTCAGTAGCACCTGGAATGGGCCTTCCCACTGCGGCTGTAACTTCTCTGGCTTCCAAGTCTTAATCAGGACCCAGTCACCGGGCTGAGTTCGGTGGAGTGCGAAGTCCAGAGGTGGGGTTTGTGCGAGTAACCCCTTCCTGCGCAATTCTGCAAAAGAACGAGACAGTGCCTGTAAATAGTCCCTTACAAAGACATCTCCCCCTTGCAGGGAAGGATAGCCCTCCACCTTGTTCCAATATGGAAGGCCAAACAACATTTCATAAGGGGATACTCCTATATCTTTTCGAGGAGCCGTGCGGATTCTTAGTAGGGCCAGGGGTAGACACTTGGTCCAGGGTAGCTTGGTTTCCATCATTAGTTTTGTCAATTGCGTCTTCAAAGTACTGTTCATCCTCTCAACTCTTCCTGAGCTCTGAGGGTGCCAGGGGGTGTGCAGCTTCCACTGGATTCCTAAGGCGTCACAGATTAGCTGGTGTGTTTTTGAGGCAAAGTGTGTTCCCCTATCTGAATCAATAGACCCTATTATTCCATATCTCGGGACTATATTTTCTAATAGGATCCGTGCCACTGTAGGGGCGTCCGCTTTAGTGGTTGGGAATGCTTCCACCCACCGAGTGAAGTGATCCACAATTACTAACAGGTACTTCCATCTCTGAACTTGTGGTAGTTCCGTAAAGTCTATTTGGATCCGATGGAACGGTCGGACGACTAGTGTTTGTCCCCCCTTATGGGTGGCACGCATCATTTTCTTGTTTACCTTTTGGCAGGTGTAACAGCCCCACACCTCCTGTTGAGCTAGTGTGAATATCCCTTTACAAACATAGTCCCTTAGGATAGTGTCGCACATAGCTTGCACTCCCCAATGGCTTTGTTGGTGTAGTTGTTGCAGTATATGACGAGTTACTTCCTTATTCAGTACTTGCCGTCCGTCGGGGGTCTTCCACTCGCCTTCTGATGTTTGTCGGGCTCCCAGCTGGCTCATAGCGTCTATTTCTACTTGGGTGGACTGCTAGTTTGTTAAGCCCTTCCCTTATTGGTATCAGGGTTAGAAGTCGGGCCGTTTTTTTTCCATTGCTGCCCGTTTGGCTTCTTCATCTGCGAGCCGGTTTCCTATTGCTTCCGGGGCTGTTCCTCGTTGATGTCCTGGAACGTGAACCACTGCAATTTCTTGAGGTAATGTTAGGGCTTCCAGAGTCATGCTTATCATTTGTTCGTGAGCTAATTCCCTTCCCCTGGCTGTTATCAACCCCCGTTCTTTCCAAATCTTTCCGAAGGTGTGTACCACTCCATAGGCATACTTAGAATCGGTGTATATAGTGCCTATTTTGTTTCTTAACAGTTGCAGTCCCCTCTGCAAGGCATATAGTTCACAAGACTGGGCTGACCAATTACCCGGGAGCCGGCGGGACTCCACCGTCTCCCTAGTCCTCCCGTTTATAATAGCATATCCACTGTGTCGTACCCCATTGATGCATCTGGAGGAGCCGTCGATATATAGTTCCTCGCCTTCAATTAGGGGAACTTCTTGTAGATCTTCCCTACTTTTTGTCTGAAGGTCTGTTAGCTCCACGCAGTTATGCTCGGTTTCCTCCCCTGTTGATTCCCCGTATAAGAACTGTGCCGGGTTACAACTATTGTTCTTTTCAAAGCTTAAATCATCCCCGACCATCAGAATGGTTTCGTATTTCAGTATGCGAGAGTCCGTCAACCACCGCTGAGCTTTTTGGGCTAAGAGGGTGCTAACGGAGTGCGGGGTATACACCGTCATTCTTCCCCCAAAGGTTAATTTCCGTGCTTCTTCTACTAGTACGGCTGCTGCCGCTACGGCTTGTATGCACGTCGGCCATCCCCGGGATACCGGGTCTAACATTTTTGATAAAAAGGCCACAGGTTGCCGCTTTCCTCCTTTTTCTTGGGTTAGTACTCCTAACGCAGTTCCTTCATTGTTTGTTGCATACAGCTGAAAGGGCTTTTCCAGTGCTGGCAGTGTTAATACCGGGGCCCGAATTAGTTGCCCTTTTATTTTCCTGAACTTCTGTTCTTCTTCTTCGGTCCAGCTGATTATTCCCCGGTCTTCCTTTGCCAATTTGTCGTACATAAACTTCACCAGGGAGGTATAATTCTCTATCCAAATCCGGCAATAGTCCACTAAGCCCAGAAATTGTCTTATTTCCTTCTTTGTCCTGGGAAGCGGTATTTTAGTTATTCCCGCTATTCTTTCTGGGGTTATTTGGCGGTGCCCTTTACTGACTCTGTGTCCGAGATATGTTATTTCCTTCTCGACAAATTGCAGTTTCTTCTTGGACACCCGCAATCCTTTTTCTCCTAGGTAATTCAGGAGTCTTATAGTATCGTCTCGCACTACCTCCTCTGCTGGTCCCGATAGTAGTAGGTCATCGACATACTGTAATAGTTGGTTCTTTTCGGTACAATGGAATCCAGCCAATACTTGCTCCAGTACCTGTTCGAATAGGTTTGGGGACTCCGTGAACCCTTGGGGCAAGACGGTCCACCGGAGTTGCTTCTTCCGGATGTCTTGCCATGCTTTTGATACAAATTCAATTCGTATGAATTGTTCCCCTACTGCCGAATTAGGGTCCACCCCCGCATACTGTTGCACATTTTTCCGCACCCTATCGAGGAAGTCGGTTGGGCTCTCATCTTTCCCTTGGTGGTTTCCAAACGCCTTGGCAAAGTTGTGACCTTTTGGCACAGCCTCCCTTATTCCCTTAATGATGTACTCTCGCCACTGTCGCATATTGCGTCTTCCCTCTTCTGCTTGTTTGTCCCACTGTGGGTCGTTTACTGGAAATTTCCGGTCCCCCGGTAACTCATTCGGCTGTTCCCTTCCCCAAATTGATATTGCAGCTTGTCGTATCATTTGCCTCTCTTGTGCAGAAAATAGCGTTCCCATAATCGCATGCATTTCTTCCCAAGTGTAAACATTAGGTCCTAAGAATTGATCCAACTCTTCTGCCAGTCCCATTGGATCTTCTAATAAAGTTTTCATATCTTTCTTAAATCCTCGTACTTCGGTACTTGTCAGAGGGACGTTTACAAATCCTGTTCCTCCCCGTTCTCCTCCCATTGGAACCTCTCGAAGGGGACACAGCTGTACCTCTTCCTTTTTTAATTCGTCTTTCTTTTTCTTATCTGCTCCTGTCACACTCCTTGTTTCGATCCTTGCTTTTGCTTTTTCCCTAACATCCCTCTTTCTTCTGTTCCTTCACTTTCTTCACGTTCTCCCTCTGCTCCCGCAAGGGGCGCAGAAGGCTGGCCATAGGGAGGGGGTAAATGATCGAGTGGGTCCCACTTCCGCTCCCCTTTAATGCCCAATTTAAAACTCCTTGTTGTTACTCCTGGCCAGGGAGCCCAACAAAAAGCATAAGCAATTTCTTCCGGTTTTACATTTGGTTTTGAATTAACGTAAATGTTTAAGGCTTGTCGTACCCAATCCTCCTCAGACCCAAGCCGCGGCCACCAGACCGCAGGTTTTTCTATCGGCTGTTTCGACCAAATTAAACAGTACTGTATCATTTTTTTTTTGTTTCCCTTTTAGTCTTCCACATCCCCAATTCTCAAACATTCTACCGAGGGGGCTATCAGGAGGAACCCCCGGGTATGGTCCCGGTCTTTCCGTTTCCTCTTTCTTTTTAGAGCCACCCCCTCCCATCTTATTCCGCTCTTACTTAATCCCGCACCCTTCTACTGCAACAGTAGGCACTTTACCCGGTGCGTCCCAAGGACTTTTATCAGGAGGACCCCCGGGTAGCGATCCCGGACTTCTCCGTCCTTACTTATTCCCGCACCCTTCTACTGCAACAGTAGGCACTTACCCGGTGCGTCCCAAGGACTTTTATCAGGAGGACCCCCGGGTAGCGATCCCGGACTTCTCCGTCCTTACTTATTCCCGCACCCTTCTACTATAATAGTAGGCACTTACCCGGTGCGTCCTGGGGACTTCCAGTACCAGGTACTGTCCCCTTCTCTGCTCTGCGCTGTCCGGATATCACTCGCTCAAGCCGCGTTGGAGCGACGAGCAAGGAGTCAGGGACCGCCAAACTCGGCGGGGTGCACCGTCTCCGATGTCTTTCCTCGTGTCCACCGCGGCCGGAGTGTGGATCCCGGACGAGCCCCCACGTTGTCAGAAACACACTGAGTCTCAGCAATTTGCAGAACGGTAAACTTTATTTTTCGAGTCTGCAGAGTCGGACCCAACCAGCTCCTGCTAGATTGAGTGCCGAATTACACTTTGCACAGTTTTTTATACCCTACTTGTTTACGACTTTGTGAGTTGCACCCATGTGAGGTGCAGACATTCTTCCTTAATCTCATTACAAAATTACAAATGTGATTACCCTTTGGCCCACTTATCAGCCTCTGCGCATTAACACCGTTATTGTTCAACCGTTAAGCATGTCTTCCCGTTACCCGTATCGCTTCTTTAATCAGCAAGCTATTGTTTCATCCTGATTTTGCAAATTGGTTTATACGTTGCCCTGCAAGTTGCTTTGCACGCTCTTTCTGTGTCAGCACATTCTAAATGGACTCCTTAAGTACCGTCTTTAATTTAATCATTTCTCTCACAGTTGATCCCCTTTTAAGGCTTTGGGGTCCACTTTGCGTGGATAAAGCTTTCTGAGGGCCTGCCATACCCTCTGCCTCACTCTGTCAAACCCATCTCCATCAGTTCTTGGGTCGTTTGAGTTTACTATGCCAGCCATTTCCTTTAGTTCGTTAAATTTGGAGGTTCCCATCAACCTTATCAACAGTGCCTTCAAATCTCCCATAGCCAATAATCGTCCCGCTGTTTCTTCTTCAAAGGCTCTAATCCATTTCCCCGCTCCTTCATGGAGATTGGGCAGAGTGTTTTTTAGCCCTTCTAGGTCCTGGGATCCCCAAGGGATATACTGCACTTGTCCTGATCCTTTTACTAACAACGGCATCATTCTTCCTCCTTCTTCCCACCTGCCCTGGCTCTCCTCCTCACCTGACTCCCCATCTGTCTCAGGGTGTGTCTTTACTGCCTCCCACTCAAATATCTCCAGGGTCCCCTTCTTCCCTCGGTCTCCCTGTGGAGTCCTTCCTTTCTGTCTTGATTCAATACTTGGTTGACCCCTGGAGTATTTTTCGCATCTCCTCTGGCAATCCCCTCTCAGTAACTTATCTAGCTCTCTCTCTACTTCTGCAAGTCGCTCCCCTACCACCTCCTTCTGCTCTTCTAGGGTTCTGCCTCCTACCTCTTCCCCACAAATTCTCACATCCTCTCTCTCTCCACTTAACTCTTGCTCCTCCAATGAGTCACCTTCTCTTTCTTCCTGTCCGTGTCTGTACACCTGTGGCAGGGACTCCTGATCCTTACTTGTGCTTGATTCCCTTCTCTCTTGCGTTTCTCTAAGACTCTCATCTCCTATCTTTTTCACACTTCCTCTTGAATGCCTCATTTCTTCCTGCCCTGCTGAGCCACTTTCTTTTCTAGTCTGTTTATTTCTATGGTATAACCGATACTCCTCATACTCCTTTTCCTCTCTTAAGTATTTCATCCGTTAAATCCCTTCTTCCATTTCTCTCTGTACCTGTTCTATCTTCATCCTTTCTGCCTGTATCTCCTTCCATATCGCCGCTTTTTCCTTTTCGTATTGTTTTTTTTTCCTCCTCATTATCCCAAACTTGTACTTCTCCCTGCATGTTTACTGTTCCCTTCAGCAGGGGGCATTGCTTAGGGGTTCCTTCCTCATTATAGGGAGGGGGTTTTCTGTTTCTGTCGCATCCGGGTACGGAGCCGAAGCTAGCTTCTCACCATACCCTTCTCTCTCTAACAGGCTGTTTCTCCAGCACCTTAGTGTCTTCCTCGCTTGCAATCAATATTCTACCTGTCCTCCTCAGCCTTTCTCCCTCCGTTCTGAAGAGTTTTAGCACTTCCGTTTCTCGTTCTCTTTTTTGCCCTCTTTTCTTAGATTTATCTTTTGGTTTGTAATTTTTAATTAGTCCCTATTTCTTCGCACAAACTTACATCAAACGTTCCTTCTCTTGGCCAATTTGTGACCAGGTTATTGGTTCTTTTTTCCCATTTTTCTGAAGTTTTTGTGATCTCATTTGTTAATTAACGGGAATTTTTGTTTAGAATTTCTACTGCCGTTCCTTTACCTGTCATGTTATTCTCTCTTTTTAAGTTATTTCAGAGATTCACAGTTCGTTTACTGGATAATATTACTTACTCTAATTCTACGCCTAGTCTAACACCACGTGGACTTTTTCTACACTAAATTCGCTCTAATTCTACACACCACATGGACTTTTTCTTAACTAAACTTACTCTAATTCTATGCCTAATCTATTCTGTTCTGCCCATGCAGACCTCTTTTCAGAGCGGTACCCACAGAACTTTCTCTTAACACCTCGCCCATTCAGACCCTCATCTCTTAAGGCGGTATCCGCGAGGATTTACCAACACCACGTGGACTTTTTCTTAACTTAACTTATTTGTACTTACCTTCACTGCAGTGTTCTTGATCAATCCTCTGAGCCTCCTCTGTTAACCCCCAATTCTGCCAGATTCTTTGGGCCGGAGAGACCCTTCGGCAGTGGTTCCACACTTCTGAGACTCCAAGGCCTCCCCAAAGCCAACAGAGTTCTTAGTCCAAATTGTCGCAAAAAGCGCTTACTTTTTGTTTGGGTGCACCCTTAATTCTGTTAGCTTTGTGGGGGTCCCTAGAGAACTGGGAAGCGCCCCCAATCTGCCGTTTCCTTTCCGCGGGTCTCTATCCTGTCCTGTCGTGATTTCTCATGCCTCGCAAATGACCAGGAGACGCAGAAGATTCTTCAAGAAGTATTAAACTTTAATTTGCAAATCAAAGCCGAGACAGTCATTGAGCTAGTCGCTGATAGCCCACCGATCCTCGGACACGGCATTTTTTATAGCAATCTCCTGGTCCAGTGGCATTAGCATATGTAATCAATCTATAGTTGTGTATTACACGTACTACACATACATCATGTCCCTGTTGTTCCTATCAATTGGCTTAATCATGTTCTAATCTACATCTCTTAGCTACCTCTCATTAACTCTCATTGTCTTCTACATTTTTAAGACTTCAGTCTCCCACCAAATTGGGTACATGCACAGCAAATAATAAACTCAGAACTGAGCAATGTTCTAATCTACATTTCTTTAGCTCTTTAGCTACCTCTCATTAACACACCATTGTCTTCTACATTCCCAAGATTTCATTCTACTAAATTGAGAGCATGCATAGCCAACTGACTACATAGTTTTGGTTACACAGCAAATGATACAAGTTTTATATTCCATAATATTTTTATACTCCAATACTTTCAGGACCTCCTCCCTATTCCTGCCTCTGTCGTTTGTACCAATATGTAACACAACCTCTGGCTGTTCTCCTTCATACTTCAGGGTATCGAGGATGTGATCAGAAACATCTCGGACCCTGGTATCTGGGGGGCAAAGTACCATCCATGCTTCTTTCCTGTGTCCACAGAATCGCCTGTCTGACCCCCGACTACAGAGTCCCCTATCACTACTGCCTTCCTCTTCCTTTCCCTACCCTTCTGAGCCACAAGGCCGGACTCTGTGCCGGAGGCACGGCCACTGTCGCTTCCCCCAGGTAGGCTGTCCCCCCCCCCCCAACAGTACAGTACTCAAACAGGAGTACTTATTGTCAAGGGTGACAGCCACAGGGGTAACTCTCTACCCTACCCTCTTCTGTCTGTTACCCACTTATCTATCTCCCCAGGCCCCGAAGTGACTACCCACTCCTCTCTATCATCCCCTCTGCTCACTCTCTCTGACCAGATGAAGGTCATCGAGCTGGGCCTCCAGCTCCCTAAGGAGCTGCAGCTCGACATTCCTGGTGCAGATGTTGCCTTCAGGGAGGCTGGGAGTCTCCCGGACTTCCCACATCTGACACCGAGCACAGAAAACTAACCTCACACATATACTTCCTACCTCACCTCATCCTGTTGAGCCAAAGCCTCCCTACTCTGTCTCCCTCTGCTCTGACACCCGCTCTATAAAACTGTCTCCTTTTAAACTCCTCTTGCTGTTCTCACTGGCTGAAGTCCGCACGCTTGTGCAGTCATGACCCAATTAAACCGCTGAAAAAATAACCATATGCCATTTTTTGATTTTTATTTGGTTTAGACTTACTTTGTTAGCCATGGTTGTGACACACTTTTCCCTCTTCGGAATGTATGTATGTCCTGTGCCTTCCGACTTGCTTCCAAAAGCTGCAGCCATCGCTGCTCTGCCATCATCCCTGCCGGTGTTCTTTCCCATGCCTCTGTAATTCCCTTCACTCCACTGGAATATTGATACTTCTGACTTAGCTTCTCCTGCTCAGATTTCAGGCTGAATTTGATTACATTATGATCACGGCCCCTAAGGGTTCTTTTACCTTAAGCTCCCTAATCAATCCTGGTTCATTACACACCACCCAGTCCAGAACAGCTGATCCTTTACTGGGATCAACCACGAGCTGCAACTAAAAAGAAGCATTCTAGAAACCCCCTCTTGGGATCCCGCACCAACCCAATTTTCCTCATCTACCTACATATTGAAATTCCCATGACTACTGTAACATTACCCTTCTGGCATGCATTTTCTATCTCCCGTTGTAACTTGTAGTCCACATCCTTACAGCGCTTCTCCCTGTCGATGCTGCCTGGCCTGCTGTGTTCCACCAGCATTTTGTGTGTGTTGTTGTTTGAATTTCCAGCATCTGCAGATTTCCTCGTGTCCACATCCTTGCTACTGTTTGGGGCTCTGTATTAGAGTCCCACCAGAGTCCTTTTACCCTGGCAGTCCCTTAGCGCTCTCCTCAACAATTCAATACCTATGTCACCTCTTTCTAATGATTTGATTTAATTTTTTACCAACAGAGCAAAGCTGCCCCCTCTGCCTTCCTGCCTGTCTTTTCAGTGCAATGAGATTCCTCGGACATTAAGCTCCCAGCTGTAATCTTCTTTCAGCCACGACTCAGTGATACCTGCAACATCGTACTACCCTGGAGGTCCTGTTTCTCAGCTTTCTACCGAGCTCTCTGTGATCTCCCTTCAGGACCTCCTCCCCTGGTCTACCAGTGTCACTGGTGCCAAAAGGCTTGGTCATCCTGAGAAAGCCGTGGACCCGGCTGCCGCCATTTGTCAGTCCCACAGACCGACGGCCCTTTTGTCTGTGTCGGACCCCACTCGCTCGTCTTCCGGCTCTCCCTCCCAAGAAGCAACTTGCGTGAAAGCTCTTTGAAATGGCTCGTACAAAGCAGACAGCTCGCAAATCCACTGGAGGCGAGGTCCCCCCGGAAGAAGCCCGCAAGAGCGTGTGGCTTTGCGTGAAATCCGGCGATACCAGAAGTCCACGGAGTTGCTGATCAGGAAGCTTCCCTTCCAGCATCTGGTGTGTGAAATCGCACAGGACTTCAAAACTGACCTGAGTTTCCAGAGTGCTGCCATTGGGGCTCTGCAGGAAGCCAGTGAGGCATACCTGGTTGGTCTGTTTGTACTATCCATGCCAAACGTGTTACTGTTATGCCGAAGGACATACAGCTGACCCGCCGTATCCGAGGGGAGCATGCTTAAAAATGAAAGACAAAAAGGAAAAGGTCTAGGTCTCCTGTATTTGTATGTCCCAGAAAAATACTTTGTTGAAATATTCACTAACTTTCAGTGGTGTTTTTTGTAAAATTCGTTTTTCATACCAGCAAGCAATTCAAGTCCTTTTTGTACAGGTCACACCTGCCCCACACGAGGCCCCAATGATCCAGAAATCTGAATCCCTGCCTCCTGCTCCAATCCCTCAGCCACGCATTTATCTTCCACCTCACTCTATTCCTATTCTCACTGTCGTGTGGCTCCCGAGATTACTACCTTTGAGGTCCTGCTTCTCAACTTCCTTCTTAACTCCCTGTAGTCTTTTTTCAGGACCTCTTCCCTTTTCCTACCTATGTCATTGGTACCAATATGTACCACGGCCTCTGGCTGTTCTCCCTCCCACCGCAGGATATCTTGGACGTGATCTGAAACATCCCGGACCCTGGCACCTGGGAGGCATCCGAGTTTCTTTCCTACGTCCACAGAATCGGCTGTCTAACCCCCTAACTATAGAGTCCCCTATCACTACTTCCTTCCTTTTCCCTTCCCTACCCTTCTGAGCCACAGGGCCGGACTCTGTGCCAGAGGCACGGTCACTGTGGCTTCCCCCAGGTAGGCTGTTCCCCCCCCCAGTAGTACTTATTGTCAAGGGGTACAACCACTGGGGTACTCTCTAGTATCTGACTCTTCTCCTTCCCCCTCCTGACTATGACTCACTTGTCTGTCTCCCATGGCCCTGGAGTGACCACCTGCCTATAACTCCTCCCTATCACTTCCTCGCTCTACCTGACCAGGCAATTGTCATCGAGCTGCCTAACTCCATTTCCCTAACTGGGTCCCTCAGGAGCTGCAGCTCGACACACCTGGCGCTGATGTGGGAGGCTGGGAGACTCCAGGACCCCCCACATCTGACACCGAGCACAGAAAACTGGCCTCACACACATACTTCCTACTTCACCTTGTTCCGTTGAGCCAAAGCCCAGTCACTCTGCTGCCCGCTGGATACGGCAGTCTTTTTAAACCTTTTTGGGCTCCATTGGCTGTCGTCACACGCCTGCGCAGTGTTGCCTCTTTAATCCATTTAAAGTGCTGCGGAGTAGGTACAGAGGAGATGTCAGGGGTAAGTTTTTTACTCAGAGAGTGGTGAGTGCGTGGAATGGGCTGCCGACAACGGTGGTGGAGGCGGATACGATAGGGTCTTTTAAGAGACGTTTAGACAGGTACATGGAGCTTAGTAAAATAGAGGGCTATAGGTAACCCTTGTAGTTTCGAAGGTAAGGACGTGTTCGGCACGACTTTGTGGGCCGAAGGCCCTGTACTGTGCTGTAAGTTTTCCATGAGGTTTTCCTTATTATTGAGGGGAACGGCTACAGGTGTACTCTGCACGGGCTGTGCATTCCCCCTCCTTCTCCTGACCTGTCTCCCGTAGCTCCTGTCTATCACCTCCTCCTTCTCCCATATGAGTTGAAGGTTATCGGGCTGCAGATGTGCTGATCTGGGAGACAGGACGTCTCCCACACTTCCCACAAACCACACACGGTACAAAACCGTGCAAATGGAGTATTATCACTAATAGATGAGGAATGAACAAGTAAGAACAGATAGAGAGGGAGTAACTTGGAAGACAATCTACCTCACCCTAGCCTGGTGAGCCAAAGACCGGTACACTCGAAAGAAAGGCAGCTCCGCTTGCACTGGGATTATTCTATGAATCCCTCTTGCTGATTGGTCGCTCCTCAAAGCTGAGAAAGAGCAATGCGGGCCATCTAAAGGGAGACTGAGATCAAATCCGTCTGATGTACAATGGAATTTTCAATGGAGTTGTGACAGCGGGATAGAAGCTGCGGGAAAAAAAAGATTTTGGCTTCCCGTCTCCTTTCATATTTTTATAAATTTCTTCTTTGGGACCGGTGATAGTATTGGGCTCGCTAGGCGACGCCGCGGCTTTGAGGCCCAGTCCTCGCATATACAAGCACATACAGAATATTAGTGAAATGGAATGGCGCAGAATATGAACGTTTTAGTTCAGAGCTCCCAGTCCAATTGACATCTTCAGTCGACCCCCAACTGCGCGCCGCCGCCCGCGGTGGAGCCTCTTCCCCGGCGGCTTGAGGCCCAGTCCACTGAGTGCCGCCAAAACAAAACATGAAGTCGACGGCAACAGAACGAGTTTTCCGCCGAGCGAAACCCCAGGAGGGCCATGCCGGCTCCTGTCTGGACGCCACGACGCCCCCAGGTGAAGGGCTCTCTCCAGCGGTTGCGGGCAGGCGGCTCTGTGGACGGTTGGCCTCGACCTCCCGACTAACGGAGGTCACGTCGTCTCACCTTCTCCATTGCTTGCACTGGTGACCAGAGAAAGCCGGTCGAGGCCTGACCAGTATTCAGCGGCCGAAATGTCATCCTGATACTTTCAACAGTACATCTGTCAGCGTGTTTGGTGACAAGCGGAACACGGGCGGGGGTACGTCCGTATAAAAAGCCCTCCACTGGGAACCCCCTCGCTGCCCAGTGGTAAACCCGACCGTCACGGCTTGTCCTTTCGGCAGGCGAGGGCGAGGAAGGGGCAAGAACCGCCTCGGGGCATCACCAAACGGCAGCGTGGGGATCTTTGCCGGGGGCTGATGTTGTGTGGCACCGCGGACTTTGAGCGCTTCCCTCAGCTTTAATGTTTGGAAGGGAGTGGGCAATTTTGGGCCCCAATCTAGGGAAAGAGGTGCTGCCTCTGGAGAAGGTATAGAGGACAGAGGATCCTGAGATGAACGATCCCAGGGTTAAGGTATGAGGTGTGTTTGACGTCTTTGGACCTACACTCACAGGAGTTTAGAAGAACTGGGTGGGGTGGAGCGGAATCCCATTCAAACCTATCGGAAAGGTCTAGACAAGGTTGAGTGAAGAGAATGTTTCCAGTCGTGGGAGAACCTAGGACCAGGGATCACAGCCTCATTGGGTCTCGGTCCGAAATATGATCGTTTATTGCCGTCCGCCCCGCTGAGTTTCTCCAGCATCTTGTGCGTGTGGCTCCAGATTTCCAGCGTCTGCAGATTCCTTTGCCTCTGGAACAGAGGGCAGCGAATCTGTGAGGCTCGTTGCCACACGGGTCTCTGGAGGGTGTGTTTAAGGCAGAAAATGAGGGGTGCTTGATTGGTGAGGGGAACGTGCGAGAGAACGGTGTTGGGGGGGGGGGAACACCAACCGTGATCAAATGGAGGAGCAGTCTTTATTTTAAAGATGAAGGTGAAAGGTGACTTGATAGAGTTGTGTAAGATGATAAGGTGCACTGAGAGAGTGGACGGTGAAGAAATTTTTCCCAAGGCGGAAATGGCTCATTCTAGGGTCTTAACTAAGTTAGGTCTTTATTTTTTGGAGCGCAGAAGGTTAAGGGGGGACTTGATAGAGGTATTTAAATTATGAGGGGGATAAATAGAGTTGACGTGGATAGACTTTTTCCATTGAGAGTAGGGGAGATTCAAACAAGAGGACATGAGAGTTAGGGGGCAAAAGTTTAAGGGTAACACGAGGGGGAATTTCTTTACTCAGAGAGTGGTAGCTGTGTGGAACGAGCTTCCAGTAGAAGTGGTAGAGGCAGGTTTGGTATTGTCATTTAAAGTAAAATTGGATAGGTATATGGACAGGAAAGGAGTGGAGGGTTATGGGCTGAGTGCGGGTCGGTGGGACTAGGTGAGAGTAAGCGTTCGGCACGGACTGGAAGGCCTGTTTCCGTGCTGTAATTGTTATATGGTTGTAACTTCTTCAGGGTCTCGGCCCGAAACGTCTTTTCCACAGATGCTGCCTGGCCTGCTGAGTTCCTCCAGCATTTTGTGTATGTGTGTGTGTTACAAAGGTAGTATTTTTTTAAAACAGAGAGCGGTGAAGTGTGCGGCCAGGGCTGGTGGTAAGGCCGGATATATCAGAATCAGACTTTAATCGCCAAGTACCTGCGCACATACAAGGAATTTACTTCCGGCAGATGTTGTCTCTCTGCTCATAACAATAATAATGATAAATATAAATGAAAATATAGATTATACATACAAGTAGTGCAATCCAAGTAATAGTTAGCCGACAGTTAACTGGCAGTTAACTGTTCAGCAAAGTGACCGCAGTAGGGAAAAAACTTCTCCAGTGCCTATTAGTCTTAGTCTGGAGGGATCTGAAGCGCCTACCAGACGGAAGCAGTTCAAACAGTCCGTGCACAGGATGGAAGGAGTCCTTTATGATGTTCCCCGCCCTCTTCTTCAACCTGGAAGAGTACAGGTCCACAATAGAGGGCAGGGAGGCTCCAATGATGCGCTCGGCAGTCCTCACTGTGCGCTGTAGTCTGGTTCTGTCCTGCTTGGTGGCGGCTCCAAACCACACAGTGACAGACTCAATGACTGCAGTGTAGAACTGCAGCGTAGAACTGCAGCAGCAATTCCTGAGGCAGACCATATTTCCTCAAGAGCCGCAGGAAGTACATCTGCTGCTGGGCCTTCTTCAGGATGGAGCTGATATTCTGCTCCCACTTCAGATCCTGAGAGATGGTGGTTCCCAGGAACCTGAAGTTCTCCACGGTGGACACAGGGCTGCCGAGGACTGTGAGGGGGGACATAACGGGGGGATGTCTCCTGAAATCCACTATCATCTCCTTTGTCTTGAGCGTGTTCAGCTCCAGATTGTTCCGACTGCACTAGAGTTCGGGACATCTAAGAGACTCAAAGAGAGACACGTGCATTAGAGAAAATCTGAGGGCCTTCTGAGGAGAAGGGTCATAGGCCGGCACACAGTCGTGGGCCGAAGGCCCTGTATTGTTCTATGTTCTATATAGCAGGCTAACAGGCCACGAGCACGGACGATTCCCGGGAAGAATGTATTTTAAAGATTAGCTTTATTTGTCACATGTACAATGAAATTAGGTCGTTTGAAACACGTCCGGGGATTGTGGTGGTGGGGGAGAGGGGCAGCCCGCAAGTGTCGCCACACTTCCCACGTCAATATTGTATTGCCGTAACTTACTGTCTATCCTTGAATGTGGGTCGAGACCGATGCATCTGGAGGAGAATCACGCGGTCACGGGAAGAAGGTAGAAACTCCTTAGAGACGGCGGCGGAATTGAACCCGGGTCGTTGTAAAGCGTTACGTTGCCCCCCCCCCCCCCATGGGCAGTTGGATCGGGCAGAACCCTCGGCCAGCCCGCTGCTTGGGCCTGTGACTGGCAGTCAGGCCCAGGAGCAAACTGGTGGAGAGGTTCTACAACCAATTCACTCACCCCTCCTCACAGTGGGTTCCTGCTCCCCATCATTGACCAGTGACCCCGGGGTTAGAGAGAGAGTTCCTGCTCCCCAATCACTGTCCAGTAATCCCGGGGATACGGAAGAGGGAATCAGCCGGTGTTTCCACTCCTCATCACTGCCCGGTGACACAAGTTAGAAAGAGGGTGCATTAGCCAGAGCTCCTGCTCCCCATAATTGCCCTGTGACCCCTGGGTTAGAGAGACAGAGAGGGGGAACTAGCCAGGGTTCCTGCTCCCCATCTCTGCCCTGTGACCCCTGGGTTAGAGATCAGGAGTATAGACAGAACTTGTGGAATCTCGTAAAGGGGTCAGCGGTCTCCTCATACCCCGCATCTACACGGAACACGGACTTCCCCCGTGGAGGGCGGCTAGCGGGGCATTGGGGGTCTGGGGTCCTGGATCTTTTTAAAGAATCTAACGCTGGGCACTGCTTCTTGCAACGCTCTCCGCCCCAGGTCTCCGGGAAGTCCAGCGTAGAATGGATGGAGGTCTCCAATTGAGGTCGCTAGTAACCACGCTGAATTGTCTGCTTGTTACCAGGAGCGGGGACCGGTCGTTGACTCCATCCTCGCCTCGCCCACTCTCCCCACCCCATCTGGAGGAATGGGCTCGGTAGCCAAACTAGCGTCCGGAGGACCGGTGGCCTGGCTCGGCTGCTGCGTGGCCCCCCAGCCGGACGGGCGGAAGCAGACGCGAGGCGAGCGGAAGCCGAGGCTGAACCGGGAAGAGTACCGGATGCACTTGGAGGAGCTGGAGAAGGAGAAGTGGGTGTCCCGGTCGGGTTCGCCTCTGTTCACGGCCGGCTGTTCAGTGGGCGGGGCTTGCCATCGGTCGCCGAGAAACCGGACCTTCGGCCCATTTGGTCTATGCCGTCCAAGATTCCCATCTAGGCCAGTCCCACTTGGCCAGCATCAAAGTTTCGAATCTAAACCTTCCCTGTCCATTGATCTGTCCAAGTACTTTTTAAATGTTAATGTTACCTCGCGGGTTCCCCTCTCGCCCTAAACTTGTGCCCTCTAGTTCTTGATTCCCCAATCCCGGGGAAAAGTGTGCAGATTCCCCCAGTCACCCCTCAGGTTTCTCTGCCCCAGTGGATAAAATCCCAACCCTCTCCTTAACTCAGTAACTCGAGCCCCGGCAACATCCTCGTAAATCTCCTCTGCACGCTGTCCAGCTTAACGGCATCAGCAGGGTGACCAAAATTGCACACAATTTTTCAAATGCGGCCTCGCCAACCACAACGTGACGCCCCGCGTGATGCTGCAGCTCTATAAAACCCCGGTCGGACCACACTCGGAGCACCGTACTCAGTTCTTACTTACTTAGGGGTCAAAGGCTGCCGTCAGCAGCTCGCCAGCGTCCTCTGTCCGGGGGCCGATAGCAGGCTGATTGCCCGCTTATCTTCAGCTCTCACCGCTCGACCTCTGCGTTTTCTAGGCAGGGGTCGCCCCCCTCCCTCTCCCAGAGATGAAGCATTTGGAGCTTCTGTTGGCTTCTCTGTAGCTCTGGGCTTTTACGGGACGGGGTTGCACGCCCCAAATCCGACCCTCCTTCTTTCCCAGCCGGGCCTTTCACCGTCGCCTCATTATAGGAAGAGTGCGAGAGGGTGCAGAGGAGATTTAGCAGGATGCTGCCTGGATTAGAGAGGGTGCAGAGGAGATTTAGCAGGATGCTGCCTGGATTAGAGAGGGTGCAGAGGAGATTTAGCAGGATGCTGCCTGGATTAGAGAGCGTGCAGAGGAGATTTAGCAGGATGCTGTCTGGATTAGAGAGGGTGCAGAGGAGATTTAGCAGGATGCTGCCTGGATTAGAGAGGGTGCAGAGGAGATTTAGCAGGATGCTGCCTGGATTAGAGAGGGTGCAGAGGAGATTTAGCAGGATGCTGCCTGGATTAGAGAGGGTGCAGAGGAGATTTAGCAGGATGCTGCCTGGATTAGAGAGGGTGCAGAGGAGATTTAGCAGGATGCTGCCTGGATTAGAGAGCGTGCAGAGGAGATTTAGCAGGATGCTGCCTGGATTGGAGAGGTTACAGAGGAGATTTAGCAGGATGCTGCCTGGATTGGAGAGGTTACAGAGGAGATTTACCAGGATGCTGCCTGGATTGGAGAGGTTACAGAGGAGATTTAGCAGGATGCTGCCTGGATTAGAGAGCGTGCAGAGGAGATTTAGCAGGATGCTGCCTGGATTGGAGAGGTTACAGAGGAGATTTAGCAGGATGCTGCCTGGATTGGAGAGGTTACAGAGGAGATTTACCAGGATGCTGCCTGGATTGGAGAGGTTACAGAGGAGATTTACCAGGATGCTGCCTGGATTAGAGAGGGTGCAGAGGAGGTTTACCAGGATGCTGCCTGGATTAGAGAGCATGGCTTAAGCGGAAACTTTGAGCGAGCTCTTCGGAGCGAAGGGGGATGAGAGGTGCCTTGGTAGAGATTGCAAGATGAAGAGTCATAGAGCGGACAGTCAGAGACGTTTTCCCAGGCCCAGGGGCGTAAATTTAAGTAGTTTTGAGAGAAGTATGAGGGCATGTCAGAGGTAGTTTTTTTTTACAAATGGAGTTTTGGGTGAATGGAACAGACTGACAGGGTCTGTGGAAGCGACCGATACATTAGGGACGTTTATCACATTGATGAATGAAATTGGAGGTTGACGTGGGAGGGAAGGGTTAGATGGGTTGAAGAGTCGGCCGTGGGCCGAGGAGCCTGCACTGTTCAGTGTCACCGCTTCCATGCTCATCCCCCCGGCCGATAAAGGCCCCCTCACCCCCCTGTTTACCTCTGACGCTAGCTCGACCTGCAAACAGAAGCTTCAGGATTCAACATTCAAAAATGTTTGATGTCATTTCCAGCAGAAATGAGGGTAAAGGAGAAGGAAGTAATTGTTACTCTGGATCCGATGCAACACCACGGACACAATAAGATAAAGAACGCAATAATAAAAACACAATAAATATAAATACGTAAGGTAGCTGATATACATACATTGATTTCAGGTCCATAAAGTGACACTAGGCAGAGCGGTGTCTGTACAGAAGGTGACTGACAGGAAATAATAAAGTAGTGATGGTGGGGGTATGAGAAGGGGATGGGTTAGAGGGAGGAGGTGTTAATCAGCTTTACTGCTTGGGGAAAGTGACTGTTTACGAGCCTGGTGCTACATAACCTTCTCCCTGACGCAAGTGGAGCAAACAGCCCACGACCAGCGTGGGTGGGATCCTTACTGGACCTTTTCCAGCACCTTTATATACATATGGCAGGAAGGCTAGTACCGGCGATGCGTTGGTGAATTTTAATTACCCACTATCGAGCTTTTGTTGGTGGGAGCATTGTTACAAGAATCGGTAGCGGTTGGTCACTTTGATAAGACCGCATTTGGAGTACTGCGCTGTTGCAGAAAGGCTCTGGGGAGGGTCTAGAAGAGGTTCACAAGGATGTTGCCTGGATTAGAGAGCATGGGCTATGAGGAGAGATCGGGCTCGACGGGCCGAATGGCATTCTGCTGCTCCAGGTTTCCCTGGAGCTTCAGTGGCTGAGAGGAGATCTAATTGAAGCGTGTAACATTATCAGATAGTGTCGACAGTCAGAATCTTTCTCGTAGGGTGGAAATGTCCAATACAGGAGGCGGTGTACTTACGGTGAGAGGGGGAAAGTTTAAAGGGGATCCGAGGGTAGAATTCTCACACAAAGAGTTGGTGGCTGGAATGAGGTGGTGGGGCAGGAACAGTGACAACATTTAACAGGCTTCTAGACAAGGCACAGAAAAGTGAGATTAGTATAGATACGCATAGTGGTTAGCACAGTCGCAGAGGGCCGAAGGGTCATCTCTGCTTTATTCCCCACCCCCCCACCTTGCCGCCACCTTCCCTCTGCCTTTCCTGAAGCCTATTACTCTGTATCTGGTGTCCGTCTCTGGCCGTTTCCCTCCCCACCTATCACAGTCTGGGCTGAGGTGACATAGCGGGTAGAGCCGCTGCCTCACAGTCCCCGAGACGCCGGTTCGATCCCAGCCTCCGGCGCTGTGAGAGTGCGCAGCTTGTACAACCTCCTCGTGACCGTGTGGGTTTCCCCTCCGGTGTTCTGGTTTACCCCCCCCCCCCCCACACACACCCGCTGTAAATATCCCCCAGTCTGTGGGTAAGGGAGTAGAGTCCGGGGGCGTTTTGATGGGAACGGGTGGGGGGGGGGGAATTGGTGGTCACGGACAGTGGGCGGGGTCGTGTTGTCTATCCCTCTCTCCCTTCTCCATCTGTCCTTTCTCTTGCTGTCCGGCTGTCTGTCACCGGCTCTCTCCCCTCTGCCGCTCTCCTCCTCCCTTTTTCCCTGACACTGCGCCCCTGTCTGGTCCTCACCAACCCCCCCCCCCCCGGCGGTGCGTGGCTGTTACCCCAACCCCATCCTGACCATCGTGGGTGACGATGGCGTTTTTTCCTGACGATGTCGGTGCCGCTTGCAGGAGGAAACGGCATGAAGACTTCGCGCAGAGAAAGGCGGAGAGAGCGGCGTTGAGAATTCGCCTGCGGGAGAGATATCAGCTACAGCAGGTATTGATCTTGCCAAACCCACCCGGTCATTCGGCCCGCAGTTGGCCCACTAGGTCAGCGTTGCTGCTCCCTCTCCCACTCTCCGGCACCCCATTCCCAGAAACTCTCCGGGACCCCATTTCCACGATCACACAAACTCTCAAGACTGGCCTGCTGAGTTCCTCCAGCATTTTGAGTGTGTGCTCGGATTCCCAGCAGATTTTCTCTCGATTCCCCATTCCCAAATTCCCATAGTTGCCCCAGAACCTCGGTTCTGCATTCCCACGGACGATCCGAACTTTTTCCCAAATTCCTGTAGCGTCTTCAGAACCCCATTCCTACATTGTTATAGTGCCTCTAGGACCACATACCCATATTCTCGCGGTCTCTCCGTCACCATTCCCAAATTCCAATAGATTCTCCGGAACTTCATTATCACGTTCCAAGACTCTCCGCGATCCTATTCATACATTCCCAGAGGCTCTCTGGGACCCAATTCCCGTAGTTTCTCTGGGACCCCATTCCCACATCCCTGTAGTCTCTCCGGGATCCCATTCCTTGTAGTTTTCTCTGGGACCCCATTCCCAAGTTCTCGTAGTTTTTCCAGAATCCTATTCCCACAGTCTCTCCGGGACCTCATTCCCACATTCTCGAGGAGTCACTGGGACTCCGATCACACCGCCAGTTCAGTGGACTTGGTATGGGGGAGGTGTCCGGGTGTCGGACGAAACAGCCAGCGATCCGGAGGGCGCCGGATTAACGGTGGTGGTGATGGGCGGGAATGGGAAACGATTGAGGAATGCGTTGTTACTGTGGGAGCTCTGCCCTATGTGAGGGGGTACGGGGGGGGGCAAACCCTCAGCTCTGCCCCTCCCACAGGACAGAGCTCCTTCACGACCACTCCCTCGGCGCTCCCTCCCAAAACGTTGCCTCCTCACTATCCTCCATTTTCTTCAACTGCCTCCTCCCCTATAATAAAGCTCTCTGGTCTCCACACTTCTCCCCCCCCCCCGCACCAACCTCACCACCCAGCCTCCCACTATGACCTCCCTGCGACGAGTGGGGATGGATGAAGGATGGTTGGAGGGTTGGGTGGGGAATGTGGGTGGTCGGCGGGGTGGATAGGGGATTTGCTAGGGACAGTTGAGGGAGTGGGTGGGTGAGTTCCCGGTGGGGAGAGGGACCCCTTCCTATCCGTTCCTCTCCTGACCCTTTGTCCTACCTCCAGGACGAGCGGGACGGCCGGCAGCTGCGGGAAGCGACCCGCACGGTGGAGCTGCCGGCGGAACTGGTGGCCATCGCCCGGACGGAGCCCGGCTCCTCCTTCCTCACCGACGTCCCGGGACTGAGCCAGATCAACAGCGTGGCCCGGGACACTGTTCAACGCCTGCGTCAACACGCTGCCTGTCCCCTGATGTGACCGTATCAGAGAATCGGGGCAGGGGCTTCAATATCACCCTCCCTCCCCCCGCCCTTACTTTCCCCACTCTCCCCGGACACCCAACACCCGGCTCGGGAGGGAACCCGTCGCGTTCACGTTTGGCCCCAACTCCGCCTTTTCAACACGGTTCCAGGTCTCCTCGTTACGAGGAGGATTGGGCGCGTTTCAGAGATTTACCAGGATGCTGCTTGGATCAGCGAGCGTGACTTGTGAGGATATTTTTGTCTTCGGGGCGAAGGAGAGTGAGCGGTGTCTTGATAGAGGTGTACAACATAAGGGATATGCAGTCCCCTTTCCCCCCCCCCCCCCCGCCCCCCAGGTTGAAGTGGCTAATCTGAGGGCACACCACTGTAAGGTAAACACAAAGTACACTGCAGATGCTGTGGTCAAATCAAGAGGTACAAGCAAGCTGGATGAATAAAACGAATGTCAGGGGTGAGTGGTGGGTGCGTGGAACTCGCTGGCAGGGGCGATGGTAGAACAGCCACATCGGGGACGTTTCAGAGACTATGAACACGGATGGAAGAAAAATGGAGGGGAGGTTAGATTGTTTTTGGAGTAGGTTAAAGGGTCGGTACAACGTCGTGAGCCGAAGGGCCCTTCTCGTTATACTGGTCTACGCGACGATCCATTCATCACCAATAGTTTTCCTGGAAACTTCCCCCCCCCCATTATTTCCCATCATCTAAACCCCCCTGCCCAACAACCACTTACACCGGACTCCCATCTCCGTCCCGGATTCCCATCAGCACCCCCTCGGGTTTTACCCTGGTGGGGAGGGGTGGTGGTGTTGGCAATTAAAATCAGCCGATTAACCCGCCAGCCACGTCCCGGTGTGAGAGGGGACGGCGGCGCGGGGAGTGAGTGGGGCGGGGGGGAGGAGGAATCCGCGATTTCATGGGGAAACAAGCACAAGCTGACCGTGCTGGGCGGACCGGGATCGACCCGGGGTCTCTCGGGTTCTCAGGCAGTGGTTCTACCCGCTACACCAACGGGCCACCAGTGGCGGAAATGGCGTCGGGGCGACAGAAGAGAATGGGGTGACGTTAATGCCCACCCACAGTTGAAATATTTGAAAGGAGGGATGAAGAGCGTCGTGCAGGACAGTACAGTACAGGAGCAGGCCCTTCGGCCCATCCCGTCTTTGCCGAGCACGGTGCTAAATGAGACGAAGTACCTGCGGCCTGCACATGATCCACGTCCCTCCATTCTCCGCACCGCCGTGTGTCTAACAACATCCTTACCGCCTCCACCCCCGGCAGCCCGTTCAGGCAACCTGTGTAAGAACGTTTGCCTCACACGTCCCCTTTAAGCTTTCTCCTTCTCACCTTAAGCTGATGCCCTCTAGTATTAGACGCTTCTAACCTGCGGGGAAGACCCCGAATGCCGACGCTTTCCCTGCCTCGGATCACCTCTGGGCCGAACGGTAGCGCAGCGGTTAGTGAGGCTGCGAGCCGCGAGCCGGGTTCCGGTGTCCCCTCACCCTCCAATCCGCGCAGCAGCCTGCTGGACCGCTTCTCCACATATCACATCTGTAGCGAGGCATCCAGAACCGCAGACGATCCTGCAAGTGTGGTTGAATTTAACATTTGTAGCGAGGTACTTGAAGGCTGGTCCGACGAAAGGCTGGCGTAGTAGGCAAAGGTTAGCTGAGCGGTGGGGGTGGGTGACCAGTCTGAAAGCTGCCTAGGCATTTCCAAACTCTCCAGGGGTGGCTGCAATGGAACCAGACTTGGACCCCCGTGCGTGGGGAGGACTGAAATTCACCTCCCCTGGGGGCATCGCCATGCCCTTCAGAGTCCCAGCTTCCTCCACTCCCTCAACACACTTCCTCGCACCCAGCCACCAACCCCGAAACACGAAGGAGGTCAGAGCGCCTCTACGGAGAGGAATACACAGCCGCGGTTTAGGGACTAAACCCTCTGGAATGAAACGGGGATGGCGATACAAGGGTTGAAACGCTCACAGTTTATTCCCCTCCATAGCTGCTACCTGATCTACCGAGTTTACGCAGCATTTTATGTGTGTTAGGCTGGATTTCCAGCATCTGAAGACTCACTTGTGTTTAACGCAACAGGGGTACCTGCTTCATTTTCTTTCAAAAATAAAACCTGTTCCTCCTCAACTGGTATCTGAAAACTGTTCCTTTGATTCTCCCAGCTGTAACCAGCCCCAGAAATATGTGATGGGCCAGTGTAGAGGGAGTTTCACTCTGTGTCTGACCCCAGGAGTGTGATGGGACAGTGTAGAGGGAGTTTCACTCTGTGTCTGACCCCGGGAGTGTGTGATGGGACAGTGTGGAGGGAGCTTCACTCTGTGTCTGACCCCAGGAGTGTGTGATGGGACAGTGTGGAGGGAGCTTCACTCTGTGTCTGACCCCGGGAGTGTGTGACGGGACGGTGTAGAGGGAGCTGCACTCTGTGTCTGACCCCGGGAGTGTGTGATGGGACAGTGTAGAGAGAGCTTCACTCTGTGTCTGACCCCGGGAGTGTGTGATGGGACAGTGTGGAGGGAGCTTCACTCTGTGTCTGACCCCGGGAGTGTGTGACGGGACGGTGTAGAGGGAGCTGCACTCTGTGTCTGACCCCGGGAGTGTGTGATGGGACAGTGTAGAGAGAGCTTCACTCTGTGTCTGACCCCGGGAGTGTGTGATGGGACAGTGGAGGGAGTTTCACTCTGTGCCTGACCCCGGGAGTGTGTGATGGGACCGTGTGGAGGGAGTTTCATTCTGTGTCTGACCCCGGGAGTGTGTGATGGGACGGTGTAGAGGGAGTTTCACTCTGTGTCTGACCCCGGGAGTGTGTGATGGGACGGTGTAGAGGGAGTTTCACTCTGTGACTGACCCCGGGAGTGTGTGATGGGACAGTGTGGAGGGAGTTTCACTGTGTGTCTGACCCCGGGAGTGTGTGATGGGACGGTGTAGAGGGAGTTTCACTCTGTGTCTGACCCCGGGAGTGTGTGATGGGACGGTGTAGAGGGAGTTTCACTCTGTGTCTGACCCCGGGAGTGTGTGATGGGACGGTGTAGAGGGAGTTTCACTCTGTGACTGACCCCGGGAGTGTGTGATGGGACGGTGTGGAGGGAGTTTCACTCTGTGCCTGACCCCTTTTTTTTATATATTACAAAATCCTTTATTACAAATTTCGGTGCTATACAATATATACAAAACAGTGGCAAACACAATTACTGCACTACAAATAGACAATAGACATGACACCAGAATGTTGCCATCCCTATCCACGATGGCATTTACACCCCGCGGAGCCCAACGGTCTCGAAACTCCTCCAAGGCCGCTGTGGACTGCGCGTGTTCTTTTTCAATAGTTACCCGGGCCCGAACATACCCCCTAAACATTGCCAGGCAGTCTGCCCGGGGAGATCCTCCCGCCACCCGTTTCCAAGACCCTCGGATGGCAGATTTCGCCAGCCCCAGGAGCAAGTTGACTAGGACATCCTCATCCCTCCATGCCCTCTTCCTTACTGGATGACCATATATAAACAGGGCGGGACTAAAATGCAGCCAGAAGGCGAGAAGCAGCCCACGCAAATACGCAAAAAGAGGCTGCAGCCTCACACACTCCATGTACATGTGGTACACGGTTTCCTCCAGCCCGCAGAAGTGGCATGTGGGTGGGAGATCCATGTACAAACTGAAAAACTTATTGCAGGGCACTGCTCTATGCAGTACCCTCCAGCCGAGATCCCCCAGGTGCATGGGAAGAACCCCGGCATAAAGGGACTTCCAGTGGGGACCCTCCTCACCTCCGGGTGGAAGGACCGACCGCCATGGCGTGTCGGGACGGTGGACAAGGGCAAGGAAGTGGAGGATGTGGAGTAGCAGCCAATACAGATACCCCCTACTTGCATCCCTGAATGGGACTGTGGGTATCGATGAGCGACGGCTCAAGTTGTGTGGACACGACTCCCGGAGAAGATTGCGGGGTCTGGGCCCGACCAGCAGCTCGGCCTGAGTCGGTCCACACAACTGAACCGCACCGACAGTCACTGAGGTAGGGGAAGGGTCGGCCAGGACTCCGCCCTCCGCCTGAGGAAGGGATTCCCGGCCTGAGGCGACCACGTTCCAGACTCTCAGTAGGTCCTGATAGAAGCCGGGCAGACTCCGCAAAGCAGTACGGCTGACACCCGCCGGTGGTAGCCGCATGTCTTCATGAAGACAGCAGCCCCTCCGGAGGAAGAAAGTCGCCAACACGTGCCACCTGGGAGGGTGCTCGGCGTCCAGGAATCTCTGCAGAGTCCTGAGGGGGAGAGCCGCCAGCTGCGTTCAGACACACACCAGCGACTGTCCGCCCTCTCCCACTGGGAGACTCAAGACCGCTGCAGAGACCCAGTGTTTCCTGTTGCCCCAGAAGAAGTCCACTAACTTCCTCTGCATTCTTGCAACAAACGGGGCAGGAGGGGCCAAGGTGACCATCCGATACCACAACATGGAGGCCACCAGCTGGTTTATGACCACCACCCTGCCTCGATAGGAAAGCACCCTGAGAAGGCCTGACCAGCGCCCCAGCCGGGCCATGACTTTCGTCTCCAGCGTCCTGCCAGTTCGCCAGCCAGGTCTCCCCAGAAGGACTCAGGTAGACTCCCAGGTAGAGGATGCGCCTAGTGTTCCACTCAAAAGCTCTCATCTCCTCCGGCAGGGAGTCCACCTGCCACTGACCTACTAAGAGTCCGGAACATTTCGCCCAGTTGATCCTGGCGGAGGATACCGCCGAGAAAACGTCTTGGCACTCGCGCATCCTCCGCAGGTCATTGGGATCTGTCATCATGAGGAGTACATCATCAGCGTAGGCCGAGAGGACGACCTCCATGTCCAGTTCACGCAGAACCAGACCTGTCAGCCTTCGCCGTAGGAGGCTCAGGAATGGCTCAACACAGATCGCGTACAATTGACCAGACATGGGGCATCCCTGACGTACTCCTCTCCTGAAGGGAATGGGTGCTGCCAGTGATCCATTGACCTTAACAAGGCACTCTGCGGCAGAGTAGAGGAGCCGAACTCGGGCCACAAAGTGTAGTCCGAGCCCAAAGGCCTGCAGAGTGCCCACCAGGAAACTGTGGTCTACCCAGTCAAACGTCTTCTCCTGGTCAAGAGAAAGAAACGCAGCCCGGGACCCAGTCTCCTGGTGCAGGTGGATCAGGACCCGTACTAGGTGGACATTGTCCTGGATGGAGCGGCCCGGGACCGTGTAGGATTGGTCAGGATGGATCACCTGTCTCCGTACTGAACCAAGACGGTTGGCCATTGCCTGGGCGAAGATCTTGTAGTCCGCGCACAAGAGGGAGACTGGGTGCCAGTTCTTTAGCAGGCGAAGGTCTCCCTTCTTGGGCAGCAGGACCACGACAGCTCTCCGCCATGAGAGGGGCATTTCCCCGGTGGCTAGGCTCTCCCCTAGAACAAGGCTGTAATCGACCCCCAGGACATCCCAAAAAGACTGATAAAACTCCACACTCAGACCATTTAAGCCAGGGGATTTACCCCTCCGGAGTTGCCGAAGGGCAGTAGACAGCTCCTCCCCAGTCAGGGTGGCATCCAGACGCGCTGCGTCATCTGGGCTGACCTTTGGCAAATCTTCCCAGACCTCACTGCACGCCCCCGCATTTGACGGATCTGGTGAAAGTGCGGACTTCTTTGATAATTTCGTCAGGGTCTGTGACGGAGGAGCCATCAGCAGCCAGTAGCTCCACCAGCTGCTTTTGAACTCCCCGCCACTTCTCCAACGAGTAGAAGGGTGAGCCGCGGTCCAAATCTTGCAGCATTTGGATCCGCGACCTCACATACGCACCTCGGGACTGCTGAAGCTGCAGATTCCTGAGTGCGTCCTTCTTCTCCTGGTATTCCTGCCACATTTGATGGTCTCCACTGGTCAGACCAAGACGGGACTCTAGGTCAAGCAACGCTCTCTCAAGCCGCTCAATCTCAGAGTCCCGCCTCTTTGTCGACCCCCTAGTGTACTCCCGACATAAAAACCGGACGTGGGCCTTGCCCACATCCCACCACAGCCGTAGGGAGCGAAACTCTCTCCGTCTCTCTCTCCAGGTGGCCCAGAATGCTCGGAATGAATCTCGGAATCGGCTGTCCTCCAGCAGCCGGTTGTTAAAGTGCCAATACCCGGATCCCACCCTAGGGTGCAGAGGAGTAAATTCCATCCACACAAGGTGATGATCCGGGCACGACACCGGCCGCATGGAGGACGCCGACTCGCGGGAGACATAAGCCCGAGAGATATACAGGCGGTCTATCCGGGAACCCCCCTCTCTAGATCTTCTGGAGAA
Organism: Hypanus sabinus; assembly: GCF_030144855.1. Taxonomy (NCBI): domain Eukaryota; kingdom Metazoa; phylum Chordata; class Chondrichthyes; order Myliobatiformes; family Dasyatidae; genus Hypanus; species Hypanus sabinus. Next base: position 87,713,952 of record NC_082714.1, read on the forward strand.
GGCGCTAGAGTCGGGGTGAAGATTCCGCCAGCTGTCCACCAAGTCAAAGGAGCCAACTAGCTCCTTTAACTTTTTCGCTGATGCCGGGTCGCGTTGGAGGTCTGAGCGGTCCTCCACCTCGAGGGTACAGTTGAAGTCTCCCCCGAGGACGACGCAGTCCCCCGGGTTGATGGAACTCAGCAAGGTGGACAGCTGACAGAATAGGCGCGTCTGCATCACCCCGCGCCTCGGAGCATACACGTTGATAAAATGTAACGGTACTCCATCCAGGCGCACAGCCAGGTGGAGCAGACGGCCGGGCAAAACATCTCGGACTCCTAAGATTTCTGGCCGGAAGGCTGGGGCCAACAGGATCGCCATCTCACTAGAGTTGGAGCTAAGGTGACTCATGTAGACCCCGCCCTGCCACTCCAGGAGCCAAGCGGACTCGTCTCCCGGGGTGGTCTGGGTTTCCTGCAGGAAACTCACCACGTATCTCCCATCCCTGAGGACTGAGAGATCGTTATACCTGCGGAGAGAGCCCCTGCTACCGTTCACATTGAGACTAGCTATGGTCACTTTCATGTCGGGAGCACACTAGGCCTCAGCACCAGTCCCCTTCCCACAGCCGCACTCTCCCGAAGAAAACCAAGAATATCCTTCGCTTTCCGGGCCCGACTGCTACCATCGCTACCCTGTGACCCACCATCTCCCGAAGGAGCGAGGCTGCTTTTCATCCTGATGTCCCGCACCAGGTCATCCAGGAACGATTTCAGCTGCGGCCTGTCAATCCCCGACACAGCATTCCTCTTCCCCTTCCCCTTCCGTCTGAGAATGACCCTCAGGGACTTCACCAGCCTCGGCATGCTAGGCCAGCGAAGCGAGGCTAGTTCAGGCCGATGCTTTGCACCCACGGAGGAGTGAATAAACTCTCTGATCTCCTCCACAGGTATCAATGGGGACTTCTCTGGAGGGCTGAGGATGTCCATTGTCTCGCTATCAGATGAATCCCCCTCCAACCCCTCACTGCAGACAGATCCCCCACCGTTCTCCTCATGTGGTGTATAAGGTGGCTGCCCCTGTAACCTACACTGCACAGTGGGTACCTCCCCTGTACCTTCCCGCTCCACCGTCGCAGCAGTCTTACCCACAGTTGCAACGATGGAGGGAAAATCCCCAGGGACTCCCTGCAGGCCATTAGTTGATGGGGTCTCCCCAGGAGACAGGTATGAAGGGGACCCCAGCAGCTCTGGTCCAATGGATTCACCGGCAGCCTGATGCTGACTGTGAGAGAGCCTGGTCTTCTCTCCACTTGTACTACCTAATACATTTCCCTCCAGGGAGGCGCTGACTGCTAAGTCCTGGGTGGAGGGCTCCAGGACTGTTTTAGGCGTGCAAACAGGCTTAGCACTAGCTTCATGCACAACCACACCACCCACCACAGGACTGGTGGCTACATCTGGGGATTCAGGGTTAGACACAACTCCCACCCGGATCCCCACCCCTTTCTGGGACCCCCCCCCCCCTCATCTGCATTCTCTGCCCTCTTGGGGGAACAATCCTATCTCCTCTTCAAGCCGGAGGAGCACACAGGTGCGGAATTCACCGATGGAGCGGTACTCTCCGCTCCTATCGCCCCGTCCAACCGTACGCTTCCCCGAACCTCCCTCTCCACCTCAGGGCAAATGAGCGTGAGCTCTGCGGTCTCGGGGGCCGACTTCTTCACGTGTTTCGACTTCTTCCTCGCTTTCTTGCCCCGCACAGACTCCACCCCGTCCCTCGCCTGAACCTCCCCGCACGTAGCCCCAGGATCACCCGCCTGAACCACAGGGGTAGGAGCAGAGACTGGAACAGACGTAGGAACAGGAACAGGGGTAGAGACAGGGTCAGGGGCAGGAGCAGGGGCCGGCACAGGTGTAGGAGCAGGAATGGGATCAGGGGCAGAGTTAGCTGGGGCACTGGTTTCCGAAGTGGACTCCCTGGGTTTTCGGGTGCTAGGACAGTCCCTCCGAAAGTGCCCCACCTCCCCGCACGCATGGCACCGTGGGCGCTCAGAGCTCCAATACACCTGATAATCTACCCCCCCGTGCCGGACAGTAAACCGGCCCTCAACTTCATCCTCCCTTTCCAGTTTCATAAATACCTGTCGCCGGAGGGTGCGCCTCCTGAATTTGTGCCTGATGGCAGTTATCTCTGACCGTACTTGCCCCATTGCGGGCCAATGCGGGAAGCAGGTCCTCGTTGGGGATGAAAGGCTGTATGTGACCGAGGACGATGCGTTGTGTGGGAGCTGTCACTAGCTCCATCTGTAAAAAGATGTTCTCCACCGTGATCCCTCTACTGAGGGCCCGATGCACCAACTCATCATTCCTCAGGTAAAACACCGCCTTCCCGAACTCTTTCTCAGCGGCCAAAACACCATCTCTCCCCAACAAGTCCTCCATAGCCTCCGCGCACTTTTCCAGGGTAGTTCCAGTTCGCAAAATACATTGCACCCCGCGTTCAACTTTCACCGTCCGAAACAGGGCGTTGTCTGAGGCCGGAGAGGCAGCCGCCTTTGCATAACTCCCCGCAGGCCTGCGACTCCCTGTAGACCGGTCCGGCATGTTACTTGTGTGTCCGAATCGAGAATGATACGGTGGTGCTGGTTATAAAGTCCTGGAGCGAGTGGAGTAACTGGCGGGAAAAGTTTGTACTCGACGGTACCTTGCTTGGCTCCGTGCCAGAGATTCCAACGCCAGGAAAGGCTCCATTAGACCTATAGAAACTTCCAGGCCGTGAGAGGTCGAGACGTCTCAAACGACGGTTCGGCTCCAACACCGAACGAGAATCCTGACGATAGAGATGGAAGGAGGTTGCCCCGATGTCAGTGGGGCCAAACAACGCCGTTTGCCTCCGGTTTTTGGAGCGAACCTGCTTCCTGGCGAGTTGCCCCCGGCCACAGCTGGGAGCTACGCAGTTCGAAGCCGCCAACGAACCCCGTCCAAACTGGCAGAAAAACTCCAAACGAAGCTTCCACTCTAAACCAGCCGCTCACTTAGACGTTCAAGGGACGTTTCAAACCAATTTCCAAGTAATTCAAGACCTTCATAAAGTAGTTTTTCCCCGATTTCTCCCAGCGCAATCAGAACAGCTGCACTCTGTGTCTGACCCCGGGAGTGTGTGATGGGACAGTGTGGAGGGAGCTTCACTCTGTGTCTGACCCGGGAGTGTGTGATGGGACAGTGTGGAGGGAGTTTCACTCTATGTCTGACCCCGGGAGTGTGTAATGGGACGGTGTGGAGGGAGCTTCACTCTGTGTCTGACCCCGGGAATGTGTAATGGGACAGTGTGGAGGGAGTTTCACTCTGTGTCTGACCCCGGGAGTGTGTGATGGGACGGTGTGGAGGGAGTTCCACTCTGTCTCTGACCCCGGGAGTGTGTGATGGGACAGTGTGGAGGGAGCTTCACTCTGTGTCTGACCCCGGGAGTGTGTGATGGGACAGTGTAGACTAGAGGGAGCTTTGACACACATGCACAAAGACATGCACACACACCCACACACAGATGCACATAGACACCAGGCATATCCACACACAGACTGAAACGCACATAAAGACATAGACACACTATTTCACTTAGATTCCCTGTAAACCGTCTCAATTATTCCACACATCCTCTCCCTCCCCTTCGCTCTCACACACACCGTCTTTCACTTAGATTGCTCTCTCTGTCCCTTCCCCTTTCTCTCTCACCCTCTCGTTCATCCTCTTCCCTTTCCTCCGCTCTCCTTTCTTTCTCACGCTCTTAGTCTCTCTCTCTCACCCGTTCTGTCTCATCTTCGTTTTCCCCTCCCACCCCCTACCCTTTCTATCCCGCATCACTCTATCTTTCTCTCTCTCGCTCTCTTTCACTTCTCTCTCTCTGCCCTCCCTGTTTCAGTGACCCTGGGCTCCTGTTACCTGCGGTACGACTGACTGACATTGGGCCGTGGCGCCGGTGAAACAGCTTCAAGGCCAGCGTGTTCTCAGCTCATGACCCTTCCGTGATGTTTATCACCCATCAGCAGGCAGCTCAAGGGAACACCGAGTGATCCGTGAGCGACAGCGTCGTCAGACCAGATCCGCTGTGGAAGGCTGCACACGGGATGTCAGATTATATCCGCACCCGGCTGCGTTGAAGTTCCCCGCTTGTGTGAAACTCACGGAGTAAACGGAGTTTAATAACCAGAAACAGATTTTTTTTAAAAACCACCCTCCCCGAACAGAGGCAGAAGGCACAGAAGCACGCACCACCGGGCTCACCTACGCCGCTGCTATCTCCCAAACCATGTCTTGCACAACTTCTATTCCAGTGATATCAGAATCTTCTGTGGCAGCACTCAGCCAGGTTTTCAATCTTCAACCTATTCGTCGCCGCCTTTGATTCGGTCTACATCCCCCTCTTTCTCCCTCCTCTTTTTCTCTCTCTCGTTCCTTGTATCTCTCCCTGCTCCCTTCCTCCTCCTTCACCCCCTACTTCTCTCTCTCTCTATCCTGTCTTTGCCTCCCCCTCTCTCCCCTTCTCTCACTCTTTTCCCCTCCTTCCCCCGTATCTCTTTCTCGCTCCCCCTTCCCCTCCCTCCGTTTCTCACCCAGAGCTTTGCCCTCCACTGCAGGCAGACTCTTCCCCTGACCCCACACGCCAACATGCCCCATTAATTTCCCTCTGGGACGGGCTCCTCCCTCCTGCAGTATTTAAGCCAGTCCCCGAGACACACGGAGCCGAGTCCCAATGAGGAGGCTAACGAGGCGGATTTGGGATGCTCCGAGGGCAGGGTGCCCCGCGGGGGCTCGCAGAGTCTCTCAGTCAGGGGAGACACAGCCCCTTCCTTACCGGGAGATCCCGTCGACCGGAGGGAGCGGCTGGGTCAACCTGTACCGGCTGTGGCGCGACAGGAATATCGGTAATCAGCATCTGATCATAAACCGGAACTTCCAGCGGCTGGGTCCCATCTACAGGTGGGTAGAGACCCCCTCCCTCCATGTCGCAGAGATCCTGCTACTGCCCCTCCCACGGCGCAGATCCCTCATCATCGCCCCCGCAATACAGAGATCCCTTCTCACTGCCCCTCCCACAGCGCAGAACTCCGTCCTCACCAGCCCTCCCGCGGTGCAAAGATCCCTCATCACCACCCCCCCCCCCCCGTAGTACTGACACCCTTTTTCACCACCCCTCCCGCAGCGTAGAGATCCCCCTCACCGTCCCTCCTGCAGTACTAAGATCCCTCTTCGCCATTCCTCACGCAGCGCAAAGATCCCTTATCACCGCCCCCCGCAGTACAGAGATCCCTCCTTACTGCCCCCCCCGCTTCGCAGAGATCCATCCCATAGTGCAAAGATCCCTCTTCGCCGCCCCTCCCACAACAGAGCTTCCTTACTACTCCCTCCGATGGTGTGATAGGTTGGCTTGGGGGCAATGGGTTGGCGTGGGGGTTTCCCCGGGTTGGGAAATGGTCTGTTCTGTGTTGGGTTGTGGGAGGTATTTCTTGGGCAATTGGGTGTGAGAGCTGGTTTGAAGACGGGAGGAGGTGTGATGCCATCCCCCGCGGAATATTGGCTCATGTTCGATATCACTGTCTGTCTAATCGCAGTCGGGAAGGAAAATACTGTAATGTTATGATTCATTTCAAAAGTGCGAGGATATAAAAGCAAGGATGCAACGTTGAGGCGTGGAGCATTGTGAACAGTTATAGGCCCCTTATGGATGTGTTAACACTGGGGAGGATCCGGAGGAAGTTCACGGGAACGATCCCGGGAATAGAAGGGAATGACATATGGGGAGCGTTTTGAGGTCTCTGGGCCTGTACTCACAGGAGTTTAGAAGAACGAGACAGGAACCTTTGGAATATTGAAAGATCAGGATAGAGTGGATGTGGAGAGGATGTATCCTATACGGCGGCTTTAGCCTCAGTATAGAGGGACATTCCTTTCGAACAGCAAACTTCTTTAGCCAAAGGGTGGTGAATCTGTGGGATTCATTGCTACAGTGGCTGCGGAGCACAAGTCATTTGGGTACATTTAAAGCAAAGGCTCACAGGTTATTGATTAGGAAGGGAATTAAAGGTTACAAGTAGAAGGCAGGAGAATGGGGCTGAGATGGAAAATAAATCAGCCATGATGGTATGGCAGAGCAGACTCGACGGGCCGAATGGGCTAATTCTGCTCCGACGTCTCATGGTCTTATGCAGGGGGAGGGGGCAGGTAGGGAAGGAAGAGAGGGTGGGTAGAGAGAGAGGGGAGAAACTAGGGGAGGGGAAGGCAGGAGGTGAGGAGTGGGGATAAGGAGGAAATGGAAGGGGTGGTCTGATAGGGAAAGGAGGGAGAGAGGGGTAAGGACAGAGGGGAGAGAGGAAGGCCCAGGGTCCATAGGAAGGGGAGAAAACGGGAAGGTGTAGGACGGAGGGATGATCTAGGGTACAGTTTGTACACCTCTTGTTGGGGTGAAAGGGAGGAGCTAGAGGGGGATCGAGAAAGGGGAAAGGATGGGAGGGGTCAGGTAGAATGGGAAGGGAGTGGGTGAGGGGGAAGGTGGGGTGGAAAGCGGAGGGGACATAGGGAGGGAAGTGTTGGGGAAGGTGTGAGGGAGGGGAGAATCATCTGAGTGGGTTGCAAGGATCGACAGTCTAGGTCGCCGTTTGTACCCCTCCCACAGAGATAAACTGGGAACTAGGGAGAGTGTCTACATCTTCCACCCCGAGGATGCAATGGCTCTGTTCCAGACAGAGGGACCCAACCCGGAGAGGATGGTGCTGGAGGCCTGGGCGGAGCATCGGGAGTACCGGAATCACAAACGAGGCCTCTTCCTAAAGTGAGTGTGCGGGAGATTCCTCAGTGAGGGAGAGGGGCGGTCCCTCCGTGGGGGACTGGGGAAGCTTGGGGATCCCTCAGTTGAGGCAAAGTGGATCCTTCAGTTTGAAGAATATTCACATTGAGAAGTGTGTGAAGTCCCGCTATGGAGAGATCCCTCTGTAGGGTCCCTTAGTGGGGGCGAGGGGATATCACTCGTGCGTGATTGGGAGTGGGAGATCCCTCAATGAGGGACTGGGGAAGCTTGGGGATCCCTCAGTGGGGGAATAGGGAGCCTGTCGGTGGAGGCAGTTATGTTTGGAGTGGGGGGAGGGAATGGGACACCCTCCAAGTGATGGAGAAGTCAGGAGATTGTTCTCTCAGTGGGGTGTGAGATCCCTCGATGGGTGAAAGTGGGGAGATCCTTTCAGTGCGTGGAGAGTGGGGAGATCTCTCCGAGGTGAGGTCCCTCTGTGGTGTGTGTGTGTGTGTGGAGCCCTCTCCATGGGAAGCTCCCTCTAGCTTTCCCAAAACCCCAGGACAGGTGCTGGTTGGTGATGTTTGGGGGAGCTCCGTCCAAGGCGAGTTGGAGGCACCCACCGTGAGAAGATCCCTCAGCGGGGAGCTGGCTCTGTGAGGTATGTGCTTGCCTCGGCAGTAGTCGATGTTGAGGGAAGCTCCCTCCATGGATAGATCCCGCCATCGGGCAACAGCATCTTGGTAGGGGGTCGGTATTGAGGGGAGGGGAGTTGCCTCAATGACCCGCCTGTGGGGAGCTCCCTCCGTGGGGCTGAGGTACATCGGTCAGGGTATGTGTTGTCGTCAAAGTGCTCTCCCACCCCCATGGACAGCGGTCGGTGCTTCCTTTTGTGGGCAGATCCCTCCGCAGGGAGCTCCCTCCGTGCGCTGGGGTGACTGTTGTGAGGAGATCCCTCTGGTTACTCGGGCAGTGTTCAGGGGAGATCTCTCCAGTGGGGAACGGTATCTCAGTCGAGACCGCCTGTAGGGGCCTGTCTCTCTGCGGCTGCTGGGTTGAGATCAGTGTGGAGCAGAAACGCTTCCTCGGTGCGCTGCGGTACCTCCGGGACTGGGGGGGGGGGGGTGATACCGGGGAGTTCTCCCTGTGGGCTATGCACCCTCGTCGAGGGGAGATCCTCCCCTGGTGAGTTCTTGTGGTGGGCTGTGCTCGGCGATCGGTGACTGAACGCAGTCGGCGCTGCTGTCGGCAGGAACGGCGGAGAGTGGCGCAGGGAGAGGATGGCGCTGAACCAGGAGGTGATCCGGCCCGCGGCCGTCGGCAATATCGCGTCGCTACTCGAGCCCGTGGCCCACGACTTCACCCTCCTCGTCGACCGGAAGATGCAGACCGGCAGCTGCACCGAACCCAGCAATGTCCTGCCCGACCTCTTCCGTTTCGCCCTCGAGTGTAAGTGGCTCAGGAACGGAAGGCGGGGGCGGGGGCGGGGGGGAAAGCAGGTTATTCACCTACCCTCAGGGAGGAACGGGGTGAAGGCACGAATGGTGCCTCATATAGATTACAGAAAGGAAGGGGTGACGTACACTACTTGATCGAGGGCCCATTTACCCGGGTATATCGGACGCTCCTGGAACCGATTACCCAGGTTATATCGGACTCTCCAGTCCATTTTACCCTGGACCGTTTCATCTGAGTAATATCGGACATTTCCTGAACCATTCACCCCTGTTACATCGGACGCTCCTGAACCCATTTATTCGGGCTATATCCGATACTCTCCAACCCCTTTACCGCGTTACATCAGACACTCCCGGGTCCGTTTGCTGTGTTAAATCAGAAACTCCCTGACGCCTTGATCTGAGTTACATCGGACACTCCCGGACAAACTTACCCGGGTTATATCGGACACTCCCGGACAAACTTACCCGGGTTAGATCGGACACTCCCGGACAAACTTACCCAGGTTAGATCGGACACTCCCGGACAAACTTACCCGGGTTATATCGGACACTCCCGGACAAACTTACCCGGGTTATATCGGACACTCCCGGACAAACTTACCCGGGTTATATCGGACACTCCCGGACAAACTTACCCGGGTTAGATCGGACACTCCCGGACAAACTTACCCGGGTTAGATCGGACACTCCCGGACAAACTTACCCGGGTTAGATCGGACACTCCCGGACAAACTTACCCGGGTTAGATCGGACACTCCCGGACAAACTTACCCGGGTTAGATCGGATACTCCCGGACAAACTTACCCGGGTTATATCGGACACTCCCGGACAAACTTACCCGGGTTAGATCGGACACTCCCGGACAAACTTACCCGGGTTATATCGGATACTCCCGGACAAATTTACCCGGGTTATATCGGACACTCCCGGACAAATTTACCCGGGTTATATCGGACACTCCCGGACAAACTTACCCGGGTTATATCGGACACTCCCGGACAAATTTACCCGGGTTAGATCGGATACTCCCGGACAAATTTAACCGGGTTATATCGGACACTCCCGGACAAATTTACCCGGGTTAGATCGGATACTCCCGGACAAACTTACCCGGGTTAGATCGGACACTCCCGGACAAACTTACCCGGGTTATATCGGATACTCCCGGACAAACTTACCCGGGTTAGACCTGACTCTTCCAAACACCTTTACCACACACTCTCAGACCCACTTACTCAGGATATATCAAATACACCCAGGCCCCTTTGCATCGGACATAACTGGATGCTTTCATCTGGGTTATACCGGACACCCTTTGACCCCTTACACCCGGTTTTTACCGGAACTGCCGATCCACTCTACCCGGATTACATCGGACCACTTTACCCCGGATATAATGGATAATCCGGGACACCTTTATTCTTGTTATATCGGACACTGCCTTGACCACTGTACCCCGGTTATATCGGAAACTCTCGGTCCATTTTACCCGGATTACATTCGAACTCCCTATCCCCTTTACCCGGGTTAACCCAGACACCTCCGGTCCCTGTTACCCGGTCCTGTGTAATACAGGACACCCTCCAGACCCTTTTACCCTGCTTGTATCCGACACTCCCGTCCCCATTTGTTATGTCGGACAGACACTGACACCTTTACCAGCATCATATCAGAAACTCTAGACGACACGGAGCTAATATGGCAGGGGGGATGGGAACCAGCTGAGGTTGAGCTCGCAGGTTCACAAGCAGATGTAATACGTGATATGAATATAGGAAGAACAAGCGAGTGATTGGATGCAACTGCAGACAGAGCAAAGAGTGAAGTAGTACCGCAGAGGCAAAACTGTCAGGTTTGGTTGGGTTACGGTAGGGCTCAAGTGCAGACCAATCAATGCTTTTTACCAGGATTTATTAGGGAGCAAAGGGCAACAGAATTCTTAGTCCAAATTGTCGCAAAAAGCGCTTACCTTTTGTTTGGGTGCACCCTTAATTCTGTTAGCCTTGTGGGGGTCCCTAGAGAACTGGGAAGCGCCCCCAATCTGCCGTTTCCTTTCCGCGGGTCTCTATCCGGTCCTGTCGCCGTCGCCAATTATGTCGTGGTTTTTCGTGCCTCACAAATGACCAGGAGACGCAGAAGATTCTTCAAGAAGGGTTAAACTTTAATTTGCAAATCAAAGCCGAGACAGTCATTCAGCTAGTCGCTGATAGCCCACTGATCCTCGGATACGGCATTTTTTATAGCAATCTCCTGGTCCAGTGGCATTAGCATATCCAATCGGTCTATAGTTGTGTATTACACGTACTACACATACATCATGTCCCTGTTGTTCCTATCAATTGGCTTAATCATGTTCTAATCTACATCTCTTAGCTACCTCTCATTGCCTTCTACATTCCTAAGACGTCAGTCTCCTACCAAATTGGGTACGTGCACAGCAAATAATAAACTCAGAACTGAGCAATGTTCTAATCTACATTTCTTTAGCTCTTTAGCTACCTTTCATTAACACACCATTGTCTTCTACATTCCTAAGATTTCATTCTACTAAATTGAGTGCATGCATAGCAAACTGACTACATAGTTTTGGTTACACAGCAAATGATACAAGTTTTATACTCCATAATATTTTTATACTCCAATATTACCCCCCTTTGAGACCCAGAGGGGCTCACACAGAGAAAGAAGACTAAGAGTCCGCGCACAAAAGCCTCAATAAACTCAAGCATTTATTCCCAAATCTCGGGTAAACTATAATTTTCTGCGCCAAGACCTCAAAGTATTCTCTCCCTGCTACCCTGGGTCGCTGAGCCAAAAACCTGTCCCTTTGTACCTGAGACAGGGAAAAAGACTCAGAAGCCCTTACAATCTACTCCCACACTGTCGTTTTGCTCTTGTTCATCCTGCAGGTGTTGTAGGCTGTAACGATACATTTTCGGTGTTTCTTTCTCCACTAAGCTTGCTTCAGTAATTGCCACGAGCATCGGAAATTGTTTGGTTGCAGTACGCACTACAAGAGATTTGAGACAAGGAAGAAAACAGCACAGCTGAACAATACAATAATGACAGTTATTGCTATTTTAGTCAGCCATGCTCCCCATCCTCTGAGTCTACTTTCTAACCAATCAAAAAACTGATGTTCAAATCCTGCATTCTGTTTGACCTCTGTCCGCAGATTCTTTAATTTATTCATTGCTTTAGATCCTTCTGGACTAGTATTGTTCGGTATGAAAGTGCAGCATTGTTCTCCAAACATTACACACACACACCCTTTTTCTGCCAAAAGCCAATCCAGTACCTGTCTGTTTTGCCACGCCATCCTGCTAGTTGCATCTAGCTGTTGCCCTAAGGCCTCCAGTGCATCATCGATGATGAACCTCTGATTATAGTATATATAGTTTATCCATTCAACATTTTTGCTTACCCCTATCACAGGTATGATAGCTTCCCAGTGAGCATCTCATGCGGTGTCAGGCATGTGAATCGATTAGTTTGCATGTGGTAACTCATCAATGCTAACGGTAAAGCATCGACCCAATTAAGTTTAGTGCCTGCACAAATTTTGTTTAGTTTGGCTTTCAGGGTTCCATTAATTCTCTCTACCACACCCTGCGACTGAGGGTGGTATACACATCCAAATCTTTGCTTTATCCTCAGCGCCTGTAGTACCGGTTTGACCACTTTCTGGATAAAAGCTGAACCATTGTCTGAGCTAACTTCTGTAGGTATTCCAAACCTTGGGATCACTTCATTTGTCAGACATTTTACCACTGTCTTTGCCCCTTGATCTTTTGAAGGTACCGCCTCCACCCATCTGCTAAATCGATCAATTATTACCAGCATGTATCTTTTCCCTCTCACTGTCTTTATCATGTCTACGTAATCGATCACTAGATGTTTAAATGGTCCTTCAGGTACAGGAATGTGACCTATTGGGGTTGTAATTCCCTTCCAAACATTATTCTGTGCGCATACCTCGCACTGTGACTAGACAAAGTCCTCTGAAGCCTGTAAGTAAAGTGACCAAAAACCATCCTTCTTTATTTTCTTTATCACTTCCCCCCTTGAACAATGGTCAATCCCATGCGCTTCTGAAATCAGAATCGTCAGGAGAGGGGTGGGCGCTACCAACAAACCGTCTTCCGTGCTTCTCAAGCCTTCCGGGTTCTGCTTGCCCCCACCCCCCCCCCCCCCCGCTTTGTCTCCACATTGTCTGTTCTGCCAGTGTTGCCTTACCTTGTATTTCAATTAGGTCCTTTACGTCAGGTTCTGGAGTTAGACTTACCTGGGGGGCAATGACAGCTGACGTACACCCAGACGCTTTTCTGGCTGCCTCATCCGCAGCTTGATTTTCTTTTGTTATTACATTGTTTCCCTTTTCATGTGCCTGGCATTTTACCAATGCTTTAGATTTCATTATGGCTTTTATTAAGTCTAGAATTTGCTGACAATGTTGTATGGGATCTCCGCTACTTTTTTTAAAACCTCTCTGCTTCCACACTGCCCCGAACAAATGGCATACTCCATGAGCATATGCCGAATCAGTATAGATGTCTACTTTCTCACCTTCCATCATTTCACACGCAGCTGTCAGGGCTTTGATTTCCGCTAGTTGGGCGGAACACGGTTGGGGACAGGGCTCCATCCTAATAATCTTATAGCTCGACTGATCCTGCTGCACGACTGAGAACCCTGCATGATTTCCATCATAGTCCCTATAACAAGAGCCATCTACGAACAGAACCTTTTTATCTGCATCCTCTAGTGGTTCTGACCGTAAATCTGCTCTTAATTTGGCAAATGTCATCGTCTTCCCTACACAATCGTGGGGTTCTCCTTCATAGCCCAAAGGGGCAAAATCGGCTATATTACTGGCAGTGCATCTCTGTATAGTTATATCTGGAAATGTCAATAGCATCTGATACGCTGCCATCCTGGCTGGCGTCAACACAAATTTCCCCCTTTCCAGCAACTCTGTTACTTTGTGGTGTGTGTACAGAGTCACGGAATAGCCCAGGGTTACAGATGATGCCTTTTCATATACATAGTACAGCGCCGCCAATTCCTGATAACAGGGTGGATACCCCTGAGCCACCTCATCTAGTCTCGTACTGTAGTATGCTATCGGCTGTTTTGCTTTTCCTGTGCCTGTCTCTTCTGTTAGAACTGTTGTAACATAACCCTCTTGTCGGTTGGATACATGCAAATGAAAAACTTTCTCGTAGTCAGCAAAGCTAATGCTGGTGCTGACTGCAATTCCCGCTTAATAGCATTGAAAGCTGTCTCCGCCTCTCCATTCCACTGTAAGCTGTTCTTCAAATTTGTATGTCCTGCTTCTTTCATTATCTTTCTTAAAGGTGCCACAATCTCAGCATATTCTCCTATTCAATCTGAGCTGTACCCTGCCATTCCCAAAAACGTCATCATCTGCCCTACAGTCTGGGGTTTGGGGGCCTTAGTTATTGCCTCAATCTGATCTGGTGCTATCGCCTTCACTCCCTTGGATATTACCCTGCCTAAGTATTCCACTTGCTATGTGCAAAATTGCAGTTTCTTTTTGGATACTTTATGTCCTCCGTGCACCAGCTTCTCTAACAGAGTTATAGTGTCCTGCTCACACTGTTCCTTACTGTGGGAGCAAATCAACAGGTCATCCACATACTGTAACAATGTACTTTCCAATGGTATACCCTCTAGGTCTGCCTTCAACACCTGATTAAAACGTGTGGTGAATGTTTAAATCCTTGCGGCATTCTGGTATAGGTATACTGAGCACCTCTGTAAGTAAATGCAAACAGATACTAACACTGGTCGGCTAGAGGAATGCTGAAGAAAGCCGAACACAAATCAATCACTGAAAAGTAACTTGCTTCTGGTGGAACATTAGTCAAAAGCGTGTGTGGGTTGGGGACTACCGCTGGCCAGTCCTCTACCACATCATTTACCGCTCGCAAATCATACACCAATCTCCACTTAGATTTATCTGCTTTTAAGACCGGCAGCAACGGGGTATTGCATGGACTGTTTGTTCTTTTAAGCACTCCTATTTCAAGCAACCCCTGCACTGTCGATGCTATTCCCTCTTCTGCTTCTGGTCTTAGAGGGTATTGTGGTCTCCGGGGTGGAATTGCTCCCCTTTTCAGCCTTATTTCCAGCGGATTAGCTGTTTTTATTTTCCCTACGTCCATGTCATGCTGTGACCACAGAATAGATGGCAACTCATCTAACCTTTTATCTTTCTGCTGGCCTCTTTCCTTTCCCAGCAAGGGCAGGTGTGGTTAGGGAGTTATTTCGACCCCTCTCACTGTCCCTACCATATCTACACTTACCATTATTTTAATGCAATTGTTGTCCTCCGATATCCACACCTCTGGTGTGATTTTCCTCCACACTGTTACGGTTTCAGCACTCTTAACTAAGGGTCCTAAGTCTTTAGACTGATATCCCTTATTTACCAACAACGTTACATGGGGCGCAGCCTCCGGTATCCTGTACCATTTTTCTAAAAAGGTGTTCCATTTGACTTGTAAAGCTGCCCCTTGCTTTCCAATTATCACAGCCTCCCCTTCCAGGCGCTGCTGGCTACATGCCTCCAGGTGCCATTTCTCCTCTAACTCCCTGTTCTGAGTCTCGTCAAAAATCACTGTACAATGTAGCTCAGATTTGGGCATTACCGCCCTGGGTAATATAGCCTGCACGCCCTTTTTCCATTTCTCCCAGGTTTCCTGAATCTGATCTGCGATGTCTCCTATCCAAAAGACATTAGCCTTCTTGTCTTCTCGCACTATCAATTGAGCCCCTGCTCTTCCCACACTCAGCCCATTTCTGGTGCATTCTAATTTTAATTCCAATTTCAGTAAGGCATCTCTGCCTAACAAATTAATCGGAGTTCCTTTAAATACTAGCACCAGCAAAATAATTCCTTTATTTCCCATTCTCAACCGCACTGGAGCCGTGCACTGTGTCAACTGTGTTTTCCCAGAGAGCCCTACCATCTTAATAAACTTTCCTGACATGGGAAGGTGAAGGGCAGACTGTGGCTGTACACAAGTGTACGTGGCTCCAGTATCTATCATCATTGGTGTCAGTTGTCCTTCTAACATAACCTGAACAATGGGTTCCTCATCTGCCTCCCTTGTTATCATTGGGTAATGTCCCTTCCCACTCGAGTTCTCGGGGCACCCCTAATACCTCGCATAGGGGTTTACAGGTCCGCTTGGGCCTGTGGGGGCTGGTCCTTGGCTAAACTTTAGTTTTCTTCTTCCTGCTGGTGTGTGACAGGCCATGTTGCAAACGGACAATCTCTTCTCATGTGACCTGGCTGATTACATCCCCAGTACAATCTCTCTACTTCTCTTTCCCCCTGTTTCCTCACTGGTCCCCTTTGCCCATAGCTCCTCTGTCCCCCTCCTTGGAACTTCCAGTCCTGTCTGGGCTGTTTGAATTTAGTCTGTTCCTGATAGGGCATTTGTGGGAATGCTCCCCCAAAGACGATTATTGGCATGGGGTTTTCCCGCCCCTGTCTTACAGTATGATTGGTCATATAGCAGTGCTTTGTCCAGTTCGATGGCTGTACTCGGACCGGTGGTTGCTGGCAGCATCTTTTTGCTTTTCTCTTTTTCCTTCTTTTTGAGTTCTTCGAGCTGCATTTGTATTAACTTTCTTTGCACCTCTTCCTGCTGCTCAGCCAACCTTTGTTTGTTTTTCAGGTATTTCTCAACCGCATGGACTATGTGGTCTCTAGATTCTTGTGGGGTCATTGACATTAGCCCAACCACTTCCTCCAGCTTGGATTTTACTTGTGGAGGCATTGCATCCAAAATGCTATGTCGGAACAGTGTGGTGATAAATAAGCTATTCTCCACCTCTTGTTCAGTCTCCAGTCTCCACCTTTTTAACTGGTTTTCTACGTAGGCTGCTGGGTTTTCAGTGTCTCCCAGTGGATCCCCTTTTAAGGCTTTGGGGTCCACTTTGCGTGGATAAAGCTTTCTGAGGGCCTGCCATACCCTCTGCCTCACTCTGTCAAACCCATCTCCATCAGTTCTTGGGTCGTTTGAGTTTACTATGCCAGCCATTTCCATTAGTTCGTTAAATTTGGAGGTTCCCATCAACCTTATCAACAGTGCCTTCAAATCTCCCACAGCCAATAATCGTCCCACTGTTTCTTCTTCAAAGGCTCTAATCCATTTCCCCGCTCCTTCATGTAGATTGGACAGAGTGTTTTTCAGCCCTTCTAGGTCCTGGGATCCCCAAGGGATACACTGCACTTGTCCGGATCCTTTTACTAACAATGGCATCATTCTTCCTCCTTCTTCCCACCTGCCCTGGCTCTCCTCCTCACCTGACTCCCCATCTGTCTCAGGGTATATCTTTACTGCCTCCCACACAAATATCTCCAGGGTCCCCTTCTTCCCTCGGTCTCCCTGTGGAGTCCTTCCTTTCTGTCTTGATTCAATACTTGGTTGACCCCTGGAGTATTTTTCGCATCTCCTCTGGCAATCCCCTCTCAGTAACGTATCTGGCTCTCTCTCTACTTCCGCAAGTCGCTCCCCTACCACCTCCTTCTGCTCTTCTAGGGTTCTGCCTCCTACCTCTTACCCACAAATTCTCACATCCTCTCTCTCTCTCCACTTAACTCTTGCCCCTCCAATGAGTCACCTTCTCTTTCTTCCTGTCCGTGTCCGTACACCTGTGGCAGGGACTCCTGATCCTTACTTGTGCTTGATTCCCTTCTCTCTTGCGTTTCTCTAAGACTCTCATCTCCTATCTTTTTCACACTTCCTCTTGAATGCCTCATTTCTTCCTGCCCTGATGAGCCACTTTCTTTTCTAGTCTGTTTATTTCCATAGTATAACCGATACTCCTCATACTCCTTTTCCTCTCTTAAGTATTTCATCCGTTAAATCCCTTCTTCCATTTCTCTCAGTACCTGTTCTATCTTCATCCTTTCTGCCTGTATCTCCTTCCATATCGCCGCTTTTTCCTTTTCGTATTGTTTTTTTTTCCTCCTCATTATCCCAAACTTGTACTTCTCCCTGCATGTTTACTGTTCCCTTCAGCAGGGGGCACTGCTTAGGGGTTCCTTCCTCATTATAGGGAGGGGGTTTTTCTGTTTCTGTCGCATTCGGGTACGGAGCCAAAGCCAGCTTCTCACCGTACCCTTCTCTCTCTCTAACAGGCTGTTTCTCCAGCACCTTAGTGTCTTCCTCGCTTGTAATCAATATTCTACCTGTCCTCCTCAGCCTTTCTCCCTCCGTTCTGAAGAGTTTTAGCACTTCCGTTTCTCGTTCTCTTTTTTGCTCTCTTTTCTTAGATTTATCTTTTGGTTTGTAATTTTTAATTAGTCCCTCCATTTCTTCGCACAAACTTACATCAAACGTTCCTTCTCTTGGCCAGTTTGTGACCAGGTTATTGGTTCTTTTTTCCCATTTTTCTGAAGTTTTGTGATCTCATTTTTAATTAACGGGAATTTTTTGCTCAGAATCTCTACTGCCGTTCCTTTACCTGTCATGTTATTCTCTCTTTTTAAGTTATTTCAGAGATTCACAGTTTGTTTACTGGATAATATTACTTACTCTAATTCTACGCCTAGTCTATTCTGTTCTGCCCGTGCAGACCTCTATTCAGAGCGGTACCCACAGAACTTGCTCTTTGCACCTCGCCCGTTCAGACCCTTATCTCTTAAGGCGGTATCCGCGAGGATTTACCAACACCACGTGGACTTTTTCTTAACTTATTTGTACTTACCTTCACTGTAGTGTTCTTGATCAATCCTCGAGCCTCCTCTGTTAACCCCCAATTCTCCCAGATTCTTTGGGCCGGAGAGACCCTTCGGCAGTGGTTCCACACTTCTGAGACTCCAAGACCTCCCCAAAGCCAACAGAGTTCTTAGTCCAAGTTGTCGCAAAATGCGCTTACCTTTTGTTTGGGTGCACCCTTAATTCTGTTAGCCTTGTGGGGGTCCCTAGAGAACTGGGAAGCGCCCCCAATCTGCCGTTTCCTTTCCGCGGGTCTCTATCCGGTCCTGTCGCCGTCGCCAATTATGTCGTGGTTTTTCGTGCCTCACAAATGACCAGGAGACGCAGAAGATTCTTCAAGAAGGGTTAAACTTTAATTTGCAAATCAAAGCCGAGACAGTCATTCAGCTAGTCGCTGATAGCCCACTGATCCTCGGATACGGCATTTTTTATAGCAATCTCCTGGTCCAGTGGCATTAGCATATCCAATCGGTCTATAGTTGTGTATTACACGTACTGCACGTACATCATGTCCCTGTTGTTCCTATCAATTGGCTTAATCATGTTCTAATCTACATCTCTTAGCTACCTCTCATTAACATACCATTGTCTTCTACATTCCTAAGATTTCATTCTACTAAATTGAGTGCATGCATAGCAAACTGACTACATAGTTTTGGTTACACAGCAAATGATACAAGTTTTATACTCCATAATATTTTTATACTCCAATATTACCCCCCTTTGAGACCCAGAGGGGCTCACACAGAGAAAGAAGACTAAGAGTCCGCGCACAAAAGCCTCAATAAACTTAAGCATTTATTCCCAAATCTCGGGTAAACTATAATTTTCTGCGCCAAGTCCTCAAAGTATTCTCTCCGTGTTACCCTGGGCCGCTGAGCCAAAAACCTGTCCCAAAAACATCAAGGGATGTGGTAAGAGGGCAGGTGTATGGGGTCGAATGGGATCCGGGATCGGCCATGATGAAATGGCGGAGCGAACTCGATGGGCTGAATGGCCTAATTCTGTTCCAATATCTTGTCGTCTGATGGAGTTCTCTGCCTCATATTAGACACCACCGGACCCAGTTCTCAGGGTTTATCGCCACTCCCGGACTTCTTTACAAGGGTTATATCGGACACACGCGGACCCCTTTACCAGGATTGTATCGGAGCCTCCCTCACCTCTTTACCCGGTTACAGTGGGCACTTCCAAACCCTTTGACCAGGATTAAACAAGGCATTCGCGAGACCCGTTACCCGGATAATATCAGACTCTCCTGGACCCCTTTCCACATGCGATATTCGAAACTCCCTGTGGCCTTGACCTGGGTTATATCGGACACTCCTGGACGACTTAACTCGATTTATATCGGGCACTCTCCGATAAATTGCCCAGGTTATATTTAACACTCCCCGACCCCTTTATCCGTGACACAGCTAGACTAATTTCCACTGGTTATATCGGAAGCTAGCAGACCCCTTTACCTGGGTTATAGTGGATACCCCCCCCCCCCCAAAACCCTTTACCCCGTTATATTGGACAATCGCTGACCCCTGTACTCGGGTTATATCGAATACTCCTGGAGCCTTTCATCTGGGTTCTATCGGACATTCCTTAACCCATTCACCCGCGCGTTTCCTGACACTCACGGACCCAATTGCCAGGGTTTCACTACCGAACCCCGTTACCCAAGTTATCTTAGGCATAGCGCAGACCTTTCCCCGGATTTAACCGGGCAATGGCAACTCCCTTTAACGATCGCACTCCTACCCGGGATATTTCGGACAATCCTGGAGCCTGGGTTAGTCGGACACCCCCGCACAACTTTGTCCCGGTTATATCCGACACTCACGGACCCTCCTGCCCGGGTCACGTCGGA